>NC_026159.1:2252307-2287346 GCF_000512975.1 Sesamum indicum | reverse complement strand
AAAATAGCAGAGTGATCATTAGCATAAGCATGGAGACATTTTTTCTTAAACTGGCATTTGGTAGATATGGGTATGCGTCTGGAGGTGGCATAACGCAGTTGTCACCATTGAAATAGATTCTTCTTGGGAATGCCCAACCCTTTTCAAAAGTGAAAGTAGATTTGTCCTTTTGGAATAGAAGCTCCGACTGCACGTTTCCAAGAGGGCCGGCTTGCATGAGCAAGTCATTGTAAAATTTGACACCCCACAACATTGCAGTATCATCTGTCACAACAAAAAACATAGTATTAGATTCATGATTAGTTTTACCCCACCACTCGAATCAGTAGAATAGTTTATGCCAAGGAACTAGGAACTAATAAACTGTCGGAACAAGTATAAATATTCTTATGTCAAAAATTATGGCAAAAAAAAGAAAAACAACGGTTGGACTCTATATAGGAGAACTTACTTATATTTTGGTACGGAGTTAATGGCTTGTAGTTGAAGCTGAATATTTGTGTCAGATTGTCGAAGTTGGGGTGTTGGATCACTAAGTTCCACAGGGTATAATTCATCCTGTAATTGAAGTTTGTTATTGTGACTTTGACCCGCCAATAGTCCTTGTAATTTAGCTTCACATGCCAGTGGACTCGAATTGGGCACATATGGCTGGTACATTGGACTAGCGGTGCCAAGCTATTAGACTTCCCATGATCAGAAACAACTGAGGCTAGGTATGGCGAATTTGGACTGAGAGGAGCAAATATCGAAAATGTCTTAAGTTAGTGGAAAATCTTAAAAGTGAAAAAAAGCAAGATAAAGGATGAGCATAATAAGGTTAAAGGGGAAAACTCACTCCACGCAGCTTCCTGGCTGAGTAAGGTTATTTTGACACCCACAAGTACAAGTTGGACAAGGAACAATAGTGTCGTTGTAAAAGGATGATAGTGAGACACAGCAAGTAGGAGTCTTTTGCGCCAGAAACTGAGAGTATGTGCATGTCACGTTCCATGTCACTGCAATAAGAGAAGCACCAGAAAGATTCCAAGAATCTCAGTCTAAAGAATGACTTCAACAAGAACCCTACAATCTGGTCCTTTGTGCCATACATACTCCCACCAAATATGGATATGATAGCAGAAAATGGATAACTTACTCATTGCCTGCGTTACTCTTCGTCCATCCTGGGTGACAAACTTAGTAGGTTTCACGATTTTCGCAGGTCCACAAGTATAGCCAGGTCCAGGTGCTTTCAGAGTGAAGTTCTTGGGAACCCGAACGGTCTTATTGGTGGTTCCAGCAGCACCAACGCTAAGTTGGAAAGAGCTTGCAGCACTAGTTGGATCTTGCCCCCATGAATTTATCACCCCTCCTTTACAACAATTTGCAATCTGTTGGTTGTAAGGAGTTCCAGGCAATAAGTCCACAACCGTTGGATCTTTCTTACAACAATGTGGAATATTCCCTTTAAATCTTGAGCAATCTCCTTGCTCTGTTGTTTGACCTCCCATCATGCTCCAAATCACTTCCTTCTTCGCCCAAGTCCATCCCAAAGTCCAGCCCGGTGCTTGAATGTGACGATATTGTTGGAAGTTGAATATTGTCACAACAGCCTATCCATTTTTCAAGTACAGAGTGAATTAGCATACCATAGAAGCACAGATAGCAACTACACCAGTATAAGAACAGTATAAACTATCAGACGTCCAATGTCAATTCATCAAGATAGTGCATTCTTTAGATACATTATACACTTAAGTTGACCTTAATAAATGAACAGATTCGCGCCATTATTATACTCAGAAAATTGTTGAAGAGGCAGCAGTAACAACAAAGCAAATGGAAATTGCAATACAGAATATCATTCAAAAGAAAAGATATGAAGTGTTTAAACAACATATTCACAATTTCAGAATTGAAATATTATAGTGGTGCTAGAAATTCAAATGGATAAGTATAAAACTTACAACGTAGCCATCGGGAGTCCAACTGATAACGTCCCACTTTATTGTGATATTCCCATTAGGATCAAGTGCGTCATAGGCGTCTGAAAGAAAAAGGAAGGGAACAAACACATCAGAATTCTATGTTCTTGAAATAATATACTAACACTTAAAATTTTCAGCAGAAATGCATTCAGCAAACCATCCAACTCCATATGAACAATAAATTTAACTGTGTAGATTTTCCTAGCTTATAAATATGCAATTCTCAACTGTGATGCTTCAGATTAATCATGGAAAACCAACGGAAGTGGTAGCAAGATTCACTAATTTCACCTCCCAATGAAGGAAAACAGGAAAAAACAATACTACAATAAAACAGACGAACACTCTAAGCCCACTTGAATTCTCTCTACTGCAGCTCAAGCTTTGATGCAATTCAATTCACCTTAAACTCCCATTCATATCAAGAACCAAATCCCATTTCAAGAGGGTAAAAGAAGAAAAAAGAACTGAAAGGAGCCTCAATTTCGGATTTATTTACTGAATAAGTCACTGATGCAACCAGCTACTTAAAGATCCGAATTTCTTTCCAACCAAAAACTAACTTATTAAATCAGGCAATCAATTGCATTAAATCCTCACGAATAATCAGAATTTAGAGCCCACTTGACCAAATTCATTAACAAGAAAACAAGCGCATAATTTTCAATTACGAAAAGACAAGGAAAATCCAAAAGAAAAAAGACAAAGATTACCCGTTGAAGTAAAGCTGAAGCAAGAAACTAAGAAAAATAGCAAAATGGCAGAATTTGACACTCTCAGCAAAGATCTGAAGCAGAGCTCCATCTCCCGAAGCAGATTTTCTTGACCAGCCACAGCTCTCAAGATCTGCAACTTACGCCAAGAGCGAGTGGAGACAAAGAAGAATAAGTGATGATGAATACCCGGTGGCTAAAGCTTGTTTAAGAAGAACTAACTGGACTTTTAAAAACAAAAAGTCAATTTGCCAGTAACATTCGCTGTAAGATTTCTTGAATAATTTACTCTTCTTTATCATTTTCACTACTCTTTTTTGGCACAAACATACGTAAATCTCAAATGGGTCGATATAGATTTCTACCAAGAAACTCACATAGTCACTGTTCTCCAAGATCACTGTAAATATATCAAGGGATTTGATTATTATACTGTGAAGACGACAACCCAACAAAGGGCATGCAGAAACAGGGAGAAAAAACATTTCCCAATGACATTTATTGAGTTTTTTTTTCTTTTTCTGTGGAAATTTATGACATTTAATTGAGTTTGACCAAGTTATTTGATGATTCTTGTGATCTTTAACCCCAAAGATGGCGACGGTTAAAGTTGCTATCCGGATTCTTGATTTTAAATTTGTATTTGATAAATGAGATGAATTCATTTAATTTATTTATTACCAATCAGAAGTCCATACGAAAATTAAAAAGATATTTGGTTAAACTTACAAGTTATTCAAAATATTGTAGAAGGTGTATTAGTAATGTATATGTTATTCAAAATGGTGTTTTTAAATTTATTCAAAATGGTGTTTTTAAATTTATATTTTTTTATCTTTGCATTGACTAAATAATATGTCAAGTATTAATATTTAATATTAATTTATAATTTACCATAAATAACATTATTAGAGTAAATAAAAACTCATAAATTAATGATACCAAAATTAATATCTATAATAGTCATGAACACTCAACTTCAGTATTTAATTTGAACGTGCTTGATTGGCACCTCAAGTTGTTATTTATGAAGTTAAAATTCATAAATATAAGCTACATTTGATATATTTTAACTCTTATATTTTAATTTTCAATACTTCCATTATGAGAATATAGTGTGATAAAATAAGTTGATATAAGTCAAAAATTACGAGCAATTTTCTATTGATTTATGCAAAGTATGTTAAAATTGTAAATATTAAATTGTTTTTTCAAATACTACTCTGACTCTAACTTTTTCTCTATTTTACTTTTGTTTTCGAATACCCTCAACTTGAACTAAGGCTTTTAACTTACAGTAATTTTTACAACTTATTTCCATCATAATTTTTTTTTTAAAATACCTCTTTTATAATTAATACGATTGAAATTGAATAAAATTTGTTAAAATTTGGTGAAAATGAGAATGCTGGTCAAATTTGTAATTAAGAATGTCTGTGTGGGACAAAATTGCCGACAATAAAGACTGAAAACTACAATATATATATATATATATATAATGTCCAATAGCAGGTAATGGGTCCTGCATTTGAATTCCATCATCTAGCTTTTAATTTTTTTTAATATTATTAACAATAATAATAATAATATATTTAGTTAGAACAATGCTCCCTAAACACTTTATTATATCTAGCTTAATAAAAAATTGGTAAATTAATCCCTATACCATCGTCGGTGCTGCAATGCCAATTTCCAATTATAGGGCACGGCATTGGGGTTTCTTCTACCAGTGTATAAATATTTAAAAATCATAGGGATAATAATGTTTCTTTTTCTTATATTTTGATTTAATTACATATAAAATTCTGTATGGTTTGAAAATTTACATTTAGTATTTTTGAAATTTGCTTTCATTTAATAAATATATCTATCTTTTAATCAAAATTCAACGAATTTGTTGATATTAACAAAAATAAATAAATGAAAATCGATATTTATTCTTGATTAACTTATTACTGACTTATTGCAGGTCAAATATTTTTTTTGTGATTAAACTACCCTTATAACGGTAACGATATGTATCTCCTCACATGCATCAACATATAAAAATGTATAAGGGTAATTTGATCATAAAAAGATTTGTTTTATATGACAACCGGGATCAATACGAATTTCTTTCATCCAAATTTTTTTGATAATATGATCAAGGCCGGTGAATTTTGACTAACATTGGAATTTATTTGTTAGAAGTAAGTTTCAAGGGTATTAGATGTAATTTTCCGAATCACAGAAGGTCTCTGTGTAATTATACAAAATCTTAGGGGAGGAGAGTGTAATTATTTCAAATTATAAATAATCAATATTTTTATTGATAATTTGGAGAGAATTAATATGCTAAAGAGTAATTTTTTATATTTAAAAGTAGCAGCGACAACATAGTTCTCTAATGCTTAAGTGATTCGGGCAAAAGAGATCGATAGAAAAGACGAAGAAAATTCTTACAATAAATGAGGTATCTATATCTTAAAATAGTTATGAAGTAGTTGTATGACCAAATATCAGTATTTGTAGGAATTCATGTGTCCTAATCTTAATTTTTGTAGTGTTGGATGATTGACGATGGTAATTTTTTACTACTGAATCGAACCGGATCAATTGCGAATCTACTTGAATAAAAATATGTGAATTCTCTATCATGTTTGAACATTTTAAAATCCTAGAAGTATTATTTTTGTTTTTTAAAAGTTGTTCTTCTTAGACCCCTCCTAACACTTACAAGAAAAGGGGAAAAAAAAAAAAGAAAGAAAGAAAACTTGATTATTTGAATAGTTTAGTAGTCTTGGTCATATGTGGAGGACAGAAGGACTCCAGCTCAAAACAGAACACCTAATCTAAATAAATTCAATTAACATATTTACGTAATTCAAAAATCTCCTCCAGTTATATATAGTTGCTCAAAATTTATTTTACGAGCACCAAATTATTTCAAGTGAAATTATAATAAAATATTTATACTGTAATACCCATAAAATACGAATTATTTGCATCCACCTCCGTTGAGGTTTTGGTCTTTGATATCCACATCCCTTGATGTTTTAATTTTTGGCAAAGAGATCCCCTCTTAGAATTTTTGGTCACAATTATATATTACTTCTTTTTATAATAAAGTAATACTGATGTTTATGACTCAAAGAAATTCGACCTAATGAAAAAAGAATTCTCAACATTCTAATAGGATCCATGACATTAGAATAAAAAAGACAAGTTTAAGGCCTCCCCATCAGGCCCACAATCTGTATGAGGAGAAGGGCCTAAGCTACTCACAGATCTTCCACACATAGCGTCCACTTAGATTGTCACGCATGACTTTTAGCCAACATAGACGACGTGTGTTCCCTTTACAGCCCTGACTCTTGGAGTAGAATGATCCCTTGTTGACCAAAGAGTCCTCAACAACGAAGAATCCTCCTCAGCTCGAAAACTTACTTTCCTCAACCAGATTAGTTGAAGATAAGATCGGATTATGATTTATCTTAACTCATCTCGAAATTAAAGAAAACGTGCAGAATCCTGCCGAGGGGGACACCCCCTCTAAATACAGGTTTGGTCTAGCGAGGGACACCTATGCTGGAATCTTGCTGACACTCTTTTGCACTCTTAACACAATTTATCTCACACAACTTATCACCATATCACGATTTTTAATTATAATTTATTTCTTGAAATTATTTTTACTTAAATCCGATACTAATTTAAACGTTGGAGTGCTAACATGTTGTTTTGCAAGTTCCGTTTCTCAAATTCTTTTATCTCTTGGCCAAGCCCAAAACTAAAGTCCAAGTTTGTTGAATCCGTACCCGTTCGGTAAGAAATTTCATAACAAGTTTTATAATTAAACAATCAAATTTTTTGAGTTGAGCTTTTGGAAATTTTAGCTCTAGTCAATCTTGGCCTGTTTTTCTTTCTTTTTTTTTTTCAATAATTATGTTTTTCAAATTAATGTAATATATTACTTTAATATTTAAGTATGATTTTCATCCTTATTGTTTATATTTCTAATATTAGCCATCTAAAACGAAAGTATAGTCTTAATCTGTTATTGGAAAAAGATGAATATGATTTTTCATTTAATTTTATTTAATTTATTTTCGCGTAATCAAAGTAAAAATAATTAGAGTTAATTAATTATTTTTTATTAACTAACCAAACAACAAAGTGTATCAACATAGTGATTAAATCAACCATTTGAATTGAATATATGCTTATATAATAAAGAAAGACTTTTTTTATTTATAAATAGCGGTTAATAATACTAATACACTAATTTTTAAATACTAATAATTAAGTAGTTTTAAAAAATAATTTTAATTAATCTTCTTCTTCATTTTTATTACAAAAGTAATTGAACGTAATTTTTTAACCCCATTATATTGATTTTTTTATTGTATCGATAATATTTTAAGGCCTTATTTACTTGATGTGATGGGATTTAAGTGATATTTTTAGAATTAGAATTCAGTTATAATCAACTATATTAACCAACTTTAGGTACTAATATCGGATCGATTTAAAATAAATTAAATAAAAAATTACTAAGTGATTATTTTCTATTAATAACTAAAGTAAAGGTGCCCTAAATTTATTTTTATTTTTTTAAAAAAATAATTTATTGAGTTATATATATTCATAATTAACAACTATACAACAGATAATAAAGTAACCACTAAAACCAACAGGAACAGCGAGGGTTGTCGTACCCGCGGCACAGCAGATCGCCACCGCCAACGAAGAACCTGATTTCTTTGTTTGAAATAAAAGAAACCTGACTTCCGCCCAACCGTTTTTCCACCAGACGCGCAGACGCAGACGCAGTGCTCAATTTCTTTTTAATTTTTTGGTCACAGTTTCAACTTCGCCTCGTGTTAGGGTTTTCTTTTTGTTTTAGGTGTTGTCTATTCTGATTGAGTGTTCGATGGATATTGGGGGAGGAGGCAGACAATCGTTTGGTCAAACGGAGATTAACTGGGACAAGTAAGCTTCGAGTTTATCTACTTTAATTTGTCTGTTAATTATTTCTTTCATCATTTATAGTTTGTTGAGGAATTTATTAGTTCCTTGCGATTGGTATTTGTTAATGAAATCTTTGTGATTGGTAATGGACATATACTTTGTACTAGAATAATTGCACTACTGCGTACTGGAGTATGGTAAGGTTTACGGCTGTCTGCTGCCGTATGTTGATGTGTAAGTTGAGTTTTATCGGATTGTGGAAGAAGAACACAGTTGCATTTTACTTATTCTTCTTTTCTTGGGTTTGGGTGTGTTTTTGGTGTGGGTGGGTCGTATTAGATTGGTTTGTTGGGATTTCTTTGTAGTGCAATTGCAGCGACATGATTCGCTTAGAGTTGGGGATTTGTTCAAGAATGTTAGTAATGTAGAAGTTCCTAAAGATTCCTTCCAAGATTTGAGTAATTTGTGATTGTGGCTGGTTAAGGGTTTGTTTAGTTGTGGATTAATTGTTTTCCACGGGTGATGAGGGGGGTTCCTTGCAAGACGTTGAGCTGAGATGTTTAGTGGCTTGGAGTGTTAACGTGGTTATTTCATTCATTTTGTTTCCAAGAGATTCTACTGAAAGAGATTTTACTAGCAAATATTTATTTGGGCAGCTTGGAAACGATAACTTAATAACCTCCCATTTATATTGTAATAAGTTCTTATTGTAATACCCAAATGCTGTTGTTTCCAAGAAAAACATTTAATTGATGTAGTAGATTATTAACCGTGTTCATTCTCCATGGGCATAAGAAATCTTCCATTATGTCTCATCACGGGTCCTGTATTTATTAGGCTGCCTTGTTTCTTGTCCCGATTGAGGTAACTACTGCTTGAGAAGATCTTGTTTTGTGCTATTATGTAAATTTGGTATCTTTCTAGTTATTAAATGCTTTTCTTCTCTACTGCAGGCTTGACAAAACTAAGTTCTATGTTGTTGGAGCTGGGATTTTTACTGGAGTTACGGTGGCACTTTATCCAATTTCAGTTGTGAAGACTAGGTTGCAAGTTGCTTCGAATGATGCTTTAGAAAGAAATGCATTTTCTGTAATCAGGGGTCTATTAAAAACAGATGGGATTCCTGGATTATATAGAGGTTTTGGAACTGTAATTACTGGAACAATACCTGCAAGAATTATATTTCTCACAGCATTAGAGACAACAAAAGTGGCTGCTCTCAAGATGTTGAATCCATTCAAATTGTCAGAGCCTACACAGGCAGCTATTGCAAATGGGGTTGCTGGCATGATGGCATCTTTTTGTTCACAAGCTGTTTTTGTTCCTATTGATGTGGTATGCGACAAGTACTCCATAAGTTCATCTTTTGTCCATTAAATTTCTAGATTATTTCTTATTTAGGGATACTTTTTGAACATTGGGGGACAGTGCCATGACCTAGGTTTGATTGAACGACCTGATGTATGTGTTAAATGCAAATAGGTTACGGTACGAAATAATTACCGTCATGTGTAAATATTATATGTTTAACCTTCTGATACCTTTACTTGCTGCTCTGTCCAAAACTCTTATAGTTCTTATTATTCTGTCCAAATCGTAGTATGTTGGAGAGTAAAATAAACATGTCTCTGATTTCACCTTTTGAGGTTGGTTGAAATTTGTTTGGCTTATCTTCTCTTGGTGCATTTTAAAATATCAGTTGCTTAAAGCTAATGCAAGTCATGTTTTCAAAAGGTTAGTCAAAGGTTGATGGTCCAAGGTTATTCTGGGCATGCAACTTATAATGGGGGCTTGGATGTTGTTCGTAAGGTCATTAAATCCGATGGCATACGGGGATTATATAGAGGCTTTGGTCTGTCTGTTATGACATATTCACCATCAAGTGCTGTCTGGTGGGCAAGTTATGGTTCAAGCCAACGCGTGATCTGGAGGTCTTTCTTTGAGCTTCAGTTTACTTGGTTATTTCTGTTAGATTAGAACTAACAGTTTTTTTCTTTATTATTGTGAAGTTTCTATCTTGCATGTTGCATCTTTTGATTTTTGGGTTTTAGTGTGATAAATACTGTTCAAGACTCTATTAGTCCTTGACTGAAGGTCATAGTTCTAAGTTTCTAACTGGTATAGATTTTTGCAGTACTATGTTTACAAGTTTTTCTTTCCCTTCCCTTTCTTACCCAACTTAACTGAAATGTTTACTTTCTGTGCCACATGTGTTCACGAGTCATATCATGTTACCTAGAGTAGTTAGGAAATAGCATTCATATTTCCACAGGTATTTGTAATAGTTTTCTATTGGACATGACTTTTATTCTCCATAACTAATGCAGCCAGCAGCACACCTTTAGATGAAACCATGGAATGATTGATTTTTGTGCCAAGTTCATTTTCCTTTGTGTTTTTTTTTGTCTGTCCTCATATTTGGTTAGTCTTGTGATATTTTTCTACTTTCTTATGTCCCAACATTCATTTTGAATGTTTGCGGCAGACTGTTGGATCATGGTACTGGTTCTGATGGGAAAGCTCCAAGCGAAGGGAAAATTGTGTTGGTTCAAGCTGCTGGAGGAATTTTTGCAGCTGCGACGGCCTCATGCGTCACAACCCCATTGGATACCATAAAAACTCGCTTGCAGGTTGGGCTATTTATTTATTCTTGTACACTGGTCTCATAGTACACTATATTTTTTGCTTGGCAGCATTACGCTATACTAGAATTGTTTACGTGGAACTCCTTTAAGTGGTTTTTGTCTTAAAAAATTGTATCCAGTCAATGTTTTTATGTGCTCCAGGTGATTGGGCATGAAAAGAGACCCACTGCAAGGCAAGTGGTCAGAAATTTGATTGCAAATGATGGTTGGACTGGATTATATAGAGGGCTTGGCCCTAGATTTTTCAGCATGTCAGCTTGGGGAACTTCTATGATACTGGCCTATGAATATCTGAGTAAGGCCTTCTTTGCACCTCTTTTATCTTATCTGTTGTCATATCATTTTTACTACAAATGTCCCTTTTGTTAGGCATATAGGTTTATTATTTTTATTTTTTTGGGCATATTGGTTAATTAAGTCTGATATGTTCTGCTTGAATAGAAAAAATGTACAGAGATTAAACCTTTTGACAGCAATATTCTGGTCTTCTGTTTCTGTTGGCCATTGGTCAGTATTTTGTGTTGTTGTCTCGGACACATCTGCAGTCCATGGCAGAAAAACACTTTAAAAGATTTGTTTGCTTTGTGGAGCTTCCTTTTTACGTACTGTTTCTGCCACAATTAGAGACTGCTTTCATATGTTTAATAGTGGCTGTTGCTTGTTCATATTGTAATTTGCCACTATCACAAAATCCTATACAATGTTTCCAGTTGGAAGTTTAGAATTTATTTTATACGTCCATCCTTGTGGCAGCATGCCATAGCTGTGAAGCATTTCATCCCAGCTAATTTTTGAGTTCAAACTAATGGCTGTATGTTGTTTTTTTGGAACATGCAGAGCGCTTGTGCGCAATAGATGAATAGGCTCATGACCACAATCTATTGGGGCTGCATATGTTCACTGGGTGACATGATTTTGCGTAGAACCTGTCCATATAGAAGATATATAGGTTGTTGAAGTTACAGTAGAGATGTTCGCTCTGCATTTGAACTGGATAACAGATATCTTGCCGTCTATTACTGCAGAGTGGAAAGTCAGCGTCTTGGCAGTATATTATTATTTGCCAATTTAACAAAATATTGATGCCTAATTCTTTTTGGTGGATACACATTCTTTAGCATTGAACCACTGCATATTTTGTCATTCTCGACAAAAGAATTGTACTTGATGTAAGGTACAGCAGTTACAATAGATTGCCTGACCACAAGTTCCACTGCCCTGCTATATTTTTTCATGCTGGGGAAAACATCCTTTATTGTAGAGAGATTCGATTTCCTCAATTATGCGCAGTTTCCGAATTTAGTTGATGTATGAATTTAAGATTATTGTGGATTCATGGGCTCTGCTATTCAAAGACGGTAATTGAAAGAAAAAGTGCTTAAAAGATCAATCGACCTTCTACCTGCCTTGTATTGGAAGGTGAAAGCAAGGAGCATTTTGGAAGCCCCTCCTGTTGGCGGTATCTATCCGATAAAATGACTCGTGTGTTTTTCGTTGCCTTGACAAGTGAGGGAGCACAAGCACCTCCAGGAAGCGGAATATTTAAGTTACAATCACATATTATTCATAATTCGGGTGATTTAATAGTCTCTACTCAATGGGAAGTTTAATATCTTATTGAATTGATTATCTAATCTTCTCCAGTAATTTATTGATTGATTTGTAATATTAGTATATAGTCTTCTCAATTTACTAGACTTGGGTTTCTCTGATAAGGACATAAAGCCGTCAGCAAATTATTCTATTCGAGTTCCTGTTGCTACCTGCTTAAAGAGATTCTTGGAGTGGAATTCTTCAAATTCTTGCCTGTATAATTTTCTTCTCTTAATAGTACTAGATTGTCTTTGTGTCAGATTTTCCCGAATTCAGGGCTCCATCTCTTTTGGCTGCATTTGGCTAAGTTGATATCAGTACTAGAAAATATGAAACTTATACACCAGTCATGGATCACTTGATTTCTACAACAAACGACAGCTCAAAAATTGGGTGGATTGACTATAGCTTTCAGCCAGCCACCTTGGACCTTCGTGTCAATGATGAAAACTTTAAATCCCAAGTCCGCGCCGTGCCAGGAACTAACTTATAAAAATGTTACTGCCTGACAATTACCCAAGAGAAGAAACACAACCGATAGTAGGTAGTGGATATGAAATTCGATCAACATCTCAACGTCCTAAGGGGTTCATGATTTCAGAGAAAATATCCCCAGACTTCAACTTTTCACTGCTGGGGGTTGATAAACCGCTGCTCTTTGATCCAGACAGAGCAGCTTCACTACTCCCCCAAAGCATTTCCTCATCCGTTTTGTCTGGTTCTCCAACTGCGAGCAATGGCAATGATGGACTTGCTGCAAAGAAGCTGTCACCACCTTCCACCTTGTTGCTACCTCTACAGTCCGTCCCCTCTTGCTGCTGCATTGCAAACTCGAGCATCCAAAGGACATCACTCATTGCTGGCCTATCAATTCCCTTGTCGCTAATGCAGTGGATGGCCGTTTCCACGAATTTCTTCAAACACTCGGGTGCAATTTGATCCTTGAGATTGGAATCAATAATTTGCTCAAATGTCCCTTTCCTATAACAAAATTTAGCCCACTCCGCCAAGTTCACTTGCTCCTTTGGGAGGCTTGGAATTATGGCAGGCCTTGCGCATAAAACTTCCAACAATACTATGGCAAAGGAATAGACATCGGACTTGTCCGTCAACTGTTGTCGCCTGTAGTACTCAGGATCCATGTAGCCAAAGCTGCCTTTCACCACAGTGCTAACATGGGTCTGCGCGCCACCTGTTGGCCCTACTTTTGACAGGCCGAAATCGGACATTTTGGCCACCCATTTCTCATCTAGTAAGATGTTAGTGGACTTGATATCACGGTGAATGATGGCATGCTTAGCGCCAGTGTGAAGGTAGTGCAGTCCTTCGGCAGCGTCAATGCAAATCTGCAGTCTTTTCTTCCATGATAGTGGAGAATTCTGTGAATTGTAGAGATGCTCACGTAAAGTGCCATTCGCCATGTAATCATAGACTAAGATCATCTCTCCATTCTCATCGCAATAGCCAATTAAAGACACTAAGTGATGGTGCCTTAGCTTGGACAACATCTCGATTTCTGTCAGGAATTCGCGTGCTCCTTGATTTGACGACGGGTTTAATCTTTTAATTGCCACGGCAGTGGCTCCATCGTCGATGTACCCTTTGTAGACATTGCCAAATCCTCCCCTGCCAATCAGAAATTTCTCATGAAAGTTATCTGTAGCAATTTTGATCTCCCTCAGCAAGAAATGTCTGCATAAGTCGGACGGAAGTGATGAACCCGATCCATTGGTCCTGGTGGTGGACCTTGATGTGGTCGAGAAGGGCACCCATGGTGTCTTGGTAGCACTCGTAGTTCCAGAGTCCTTCATTTTTCGCTGCCTCCTGAAAATCAAGAAACTCAAGGCTGCAACTAAGGAAAGAATGCCCACGATGCTCCCTATAACAGCGTAAACAACCGATGATCCTCCTTTCCCCTTCTTCTCCAGTGGTGGATTCACCACTGCTGCAGGCGAGGAAGAAGTCGTCTTAGATCCAGGGTTGGAAGCTGCAAGACTCCGGCCAATGTCGCTGAGTTTGAAAATCTCTAAACCATTTAACAGAGCGCTTGAATACATTGGCAGTCCCTCCATGTTAGGGAACAAAGAAAGCCGTAGGTTTTTCTTCCCACGGTGGCCGTCGTCAGGAACCCATGTTATGTAGTCTCTGAAGATGGGAATTCCACGGCCACCGGACCAGGAAATGACGTCTGCTCGAGTTTCCTGCGTCTGGTTATTGACAGCAATTGTGAAAACCCTTCGGTTTTGCTCCGTTATTTCCCGCTGAAACTCGCAGAAATGGAATCTGAGCAGATAGTAAAACCCGGAATCAACGGGAAATGCCCACTCCAGACTTATGCTTGTGTTCGCCATCGCTCTGGCTGTTGTGTATACTATTTCCGGTGCACTGTAAGGCGGAGTCTGGTTAGTGTAGTTGATCTGGGAGTCCTCAAGATGAGGGGTCCAACCATGATTCTCCCCAAATATAAGGTCATCATCTTGGGACCAGGCCCGAAACATGCCGCGGGTAGGCCCGCTGTCGTCTTCAATTGCAACATCGGCACCGCCGCCCACGTTTAGCCGGTAAAGATTCTCCAGAGCGGTATCGTCCTTGAGATAAAACAGCTGGTCCACAAATTTGATGGGCACATCGTTTCCCCGGAAATAGAGTTTATCTGGAAGTGAAACAATTTCAATCCCATTGACAAAGGCAAAAGAGTTCTGATTCGGGGAGAAGGTCACATCCAGCCTCTGTTTTTCTTGAACATTGACGACAAATTCTTTCATAAAGGAAGGTCTTGAAGGCGACGGGGAGTTCAGAAAAGCACTGAAGTTGCTTAACAAAGTGAAGCCATTGGCAGTGACCGAGAAGAAAGATTGAGAAGTGTTGAAGCCGGAGTAGGTGTCGGGGTAGAAGTAAAGGCGAAGGAATTTCGCGCCTGTTAGGACGGGGAAAGCGTAGGTGAACGAGGAACGAAAAACACGGGCCGTTTGATAAGGGACTTGGAAAACGGAGGGGGCCATAGTGGAAGCCATGGAGCTCAAAGATATGCTGGCGGCGTTTGGTGGAGCGTAGCTTGAACGCTCGTCGCTGTCCCAGCTCCGACTGCTGGTATCGTTCAAGTTTGATAGTGAGCCGCAGTTGAGGAGGATGAGATCGGTGGCCGTGTATGCAGGCGTGGCGGCAGAGGTGGTTGGGATTCTTGGAAAGATGTGGAGGAGAAGGAGAAGGTAAAGAGAGTAGGTGAGCAGCATTTTTAATGGGGGAATAGAAGAGGTTTCAGCTCAGGCTGCTGAACAGAGCTCTCTGCAATCAAACTCTATATGAAGGAAGAGGCCAGAAATGAAAAGATTAAAGCTTGAGAAAGAAGACTTGCAAGTCTTTGCAGTAGAACAAGTCAATGCAATTATATATATATGGGTATGTTATCTTTATATTATTCATTTTAAATAACTCATTGTTCATGTAATAACGAGATAAAAGAATTGAACCAACAGTGAGAAGACTCTCCATCACATCACTTAACATTTCTCCTTCCGACAATAACAACAGCTGCTCCAAACAAACACAACCGGAAATGTTAGACTGATCCCAAGTAGTTTAAAGTTACACACAAAAGCAAGAAAAGAAAACGAAACTTGATCAAGCATCCCGATCGCAGAGATTCTTGAAGTCACAAGGTCGTTTGTAGAGCTTGTTGGTAGTAGGGAAGCAACTGCTATAAACTTCAGCGTCGCAGTATCGCTTATTCTGCTTCATAGATTCGTAGGAAACCACGGGTGGTTTCCCCCCTAAAACCCTTCTGCTAATCTCCGACCCACCCATTAGAAATTCTGCTTCATCGTCAATTCTCCACCCATGGCCGCTGGTGCTGTTCAAACAATCGGCAGTGTCGTTCAGGCATGAGAATAAGAGACAAACACACATGTAAATGCAAGAATTCCTCAAGATTGTCGCCATATTTCTCTATCACACCACTCTGATCTAAACGTGTTGATTCCAATTAGTGAAAATGATGAACTCACGGACTTGAATTAGTATGTCTATTGCCACCTCTTTTTTAATTGTTTCTTGCTTTGTATTTTAGCAAATTGCTGGATACGAATCTTGCTCCAATTATTTTATCTTCACATAAAGATGAATGAGTTAGTAGTTGTCTTCTGTTCCATCTTACTATACTGATAAATGATTGTCATCGTTGCCCCACTTGATCAATGAATTTTGGTTTTGGTGAAAATATTGTCGGCAATGCACAGTTGCGTTTGATGTCGTATGGGTCCCTATGGAGTTGGAGAGATTGGTCCCTTGATACGAGGCCACCTGAAGCTTGACGAGGGCCAAGTAACCCATGTACCAGAATTGGTGAAAATATCCACCTGTTTCCGTTTTTAGGAACAACCCAATGGATTGGACGACTCAAAATTTGAATTCGAATTTGGTTTGTGAATATGAGTATGATGGGCTTGTGTTAAAAAGGATAAAAAAGACATCCTTGTATTCACAAGATGGACATTTGTAGTACTTGCTCTCTGGCGTCTAGACCGATGCAACTGCCATAAACTTTAGTGTCTAATAATATCTGAGGTAAATTTAAGGAAATTCATGCATCTTATATATAGACCTTTTGTGTATTAATCCAGATAATTTGAAGTTTTAGAAGGCAGTTCTGCTAAGTACTACTTATGTTTCCCTGCACTAGTGCACGAACTTGTGTGCTACTTCAGATTGTGAAAAAAATTTGGCACGAGGCAATCTCAAGGACCAACGGGGATGCAATCTATACAATCATGACTCTTCCTGACTGGGCAAAATATCTACTACCTGTATTCAGCTCTTCATGAGTTGAGCACCTTAATTACCTTCTGCGGTTTCCTGCTACTTTAATGCGAGTCTTGTCACTATATCAGACGGCCAGTCAGTTCCATGATCAACCAAACACCTTCCTGCTGTCTCTATGAATGTTTTAAGACTATCTGGTGATATTCGTCCAACCAGAATTGGATCGATACAACCAGCAAGGTTACCTCTCATGCACGACTTAATCCAATGGGCCAGACTCACTTGATACATCCGTTACTCTGTTAATTATTTCTTTCATGATTAGGAGTTAGTTGTGGAAGGAATTTATTAGTTCCTTGCGATTGGTATTTGTTAATGAAATCTTTTGCGATTGGTAATGGACATATACTTTGTACTAGAATAATTTCACTAATGCGTACTGGAGTATGGTAAGGTTTACGGCTGTCTGCTGCCACATGTTGACGTAAGTGAGTTTTATTGGATTGTGGAAGAAGAACAAAGTTGCACTTTACTTATTCTTCTTTTTCTTGGGTTTGGGTGTGTTAATCGTATTAGATTGGTTTGTTGGGATTTCTTTGTAGTGCAATTGCAGCGACAGGATTCGCTTAGAGTTGGGGATTTGCTCAAGAATGTTAGTAATGTAGAAGTTCCTAAAGATTCCTTCCAAGATTGGAGTAATTTGTGATTGTGGCTGGTTGAGGGGTTTGTTTAGTTGTGGATTAATTGTTTTCCACTGGTGATAAGGGGGGTTCCTTGCAAGATGTTGAGCTGAGATGTTTAGTGGCTTTGAGTTATTTCATTCATTTTGTTGCCAAGAGATTCTACTGAATGAGATTAAACTTTTAAGATTTTACTGGCAAGGACTTATTTGGGCAGCTTGGAAATGGAGCATGGAAACGACAACTTAATAACCTCCCATTTATATTGTAATTGATTGTAATAAGTTGTTATTGTAATACCCAAATGCTGTTGTTTCGAAGAAAAACATTTAATTAACGTAGTAGATTATGAACCGTGTCCATTCTCCATGGGCATAAGAAATCTTCCAGTATGTCTCATCATGGGTCCTGTATGTTTCTTGTTCCTGATTGAGATAACTAGTGCTTGAGAAGATCTTGTTTTGTGCTATTATGTGAATTTGGTATCTTTCGAGTTGTTAAATGCTTTTCTTCTCTACTGCAGGCTTGACAAAACTAAGTTGTATGTTGTTGGAGCTGGGATTTTTACTGGAGTAACGGTGGCATTGTATCCAATTTCAGTTGTGAAGACTAGGTTGCAAGTTGCTTTGGATGATGCTTTAGAAAGAAATGCATTTCCTGTAATCTGAAACGTTATGGAAGCAGAAAGAGGTGGGAAAGAAAACAGAGCGAAGAAGAAAGAAGTGAAAGCTGCAACTCCATTAAATTTTTCATTGAAAAACTCAAAATGAATCCGCTCATTACATATAAGAACCAGTCTGATATTCTTCTTTCCCAAAAATTACAACTAAAAATGGAGAACCAAAGCTCTTCAATCTGCTGCTTCTTTCCTTTTTCTGCAAGCTCAAGCTTCAGAGCTCAGGGGCGAGACCATCCACGCCTGCCTCCACGTGTCCCTCTGTCAGGTCCCCTGCCGTTTTCTCCAGATTGCCCTAATTGAGCCAAAACGTCGCCGTTGCTTCCTTCGTCTTCTAATCCGCCCCCAATCTTGAATTCGCCCTTGATCGTGTGGCTCTGGTTCATCCTCTTCGTCGAACGGCCATTTCGAAGAATCGTGACGAAATGCATAACAGGAACACGTAAATTTAACAGGAACATGTAATTACAGGAACAATACCAGGAAGAATTATATTTCTCACAGCATTAGAGACAACAAAAGTGGCTGCTCTCAAGATGTTGAATACATTCAAATTGTCAGAGCCTACACAGGCTATTGCAAATGGGGTTGCTGGCATGATGGCATCTTTTCGTTCACAAGCTGTTTTTGTTCCTATTTTTTGTGGTATGCGGCAAGTACTTCCATAAGTTCATCTTTTGTCCATTAAATTTCTAGATTATTTCTTAGTTAAGGATACTTTTTTGAACATTGGTGGACAGCGCCATGACCTAGGTTTGATTGAACGACCTGATGTATGTGCTAAATTGCAAATAGGATACGGTACGAAACAATTACCGTAATGTATAAATATAATATGTTTAACCTTCTGATACCTTTACTTGCTGCTCTGTCCAATACTCTTATAATTCTATTATTCTATCCAAATCGTGGTATGTTGGAGAGTAAAATAAACATGTCTCTGATTTCACCTTTTGAGGTTGTTTGAAATTTTGTTTGGCTTATCTTCTCTTGGTGCATTTTAAAATATCAGTTGCTTAAAGCTAATGGAAGTCATGTTTTCAAAAGGTTAGTCAAAGGTTGATGGTCCAAGGTTATTCTGGGCATGCAACTTATAATGGGGGCTTGGAAGTTGTTCGTAAGGTCATTAAATCTGATGGTATACGGGAATTATCTAGAGGCTTTGGTCTGTCTGGTATGACATATTCATCATCAAGTGCTGTCCGGTGGGCAAGTGATGGTTCAAGCCATCGCCTGATCCGGAAGTCTTTCTTTGAGCTTCAGTTTACTTGGTTATTTCTGTTAGATTAGAACTAACAGCTTCTTCTTTATTATTGTGAAGTTTCTATCTTGCATGTTGCATCTTTTGATTTTTGGGTTTTAGTGTGATCAATACTGTTCAAGACTTAGTCCTTGACTGAAGATCATAGTTCTAAGTTTCTAACTGGTATAGATTTTTGCAGTACTATGTTTACAAGTTTTTCTTTCCCTCTTCTTTCTTTACCCAACTTAACTGAATGTTTACTTTCTGTGCCACATGTGTTCACGAGTCATATGTGTTTCCTGGAGTAGTTAGGAAATAGCATTCATATTTCCACAGGTATATGTAATAGTTTTCTATTGGACATAACTTTTATTCTCCATAAGTAATGTAGCCAGCAGCAGACCTTTAGATGAAACCATGGAATGATTGATTTTTGTGCCAAGTTCATTTTCCTTTGTGTTATTTTTTTGTCCGTCCTCATGTTGGGTTAGTCTTGTGATATTTTTCTACCTTCTTACGTTCCAACAATCATTTTGAATGTTTGCAGTAGACTGTTGGATCACGGTACTGGTTCTGATGGGAAAGCTCCAAGCCAAGGGAAAATTGTGTTGGTTCAAGCTGCTGGAGGAATTTTTGCAGCTGCGACGACCTCATGCATCATAACCCCATTGGATACCATAAAAACTCGCTTGCTGAAGGAATATAGAAGATATTTACGTTGTTGAAGTTACAGTAGAAATGTTCGCTCTGCATTTGAACTGGATAACAGATATCTTGCCGTCTATTACTGCATAGTGGAAAGCCAGCATCTGGGCAGTATTGTTATTTGCCAATTTAACAAAATATTGATGCCTAATTCTTTTTGGTGGATACACATTCTTTAGCATTGAACCACTGCATATTTTGTCATTCTCGACACAAGAATTGTACTTGATGTAAGGTACAACAGTTACAATAGATTGCCTGACCACAAGTTCCACTGCCCTGCTATATTTTTTCATGCTGGGGAAAACATCCTTTATTGTAGAGTGATTCAATTTCCTCAATTATGCGCAGTTTCCGAATTTAGTTGATGTATGAATTTAAGTTTATTGTGGATTCATGGGCTCTCTGCCATTCAAAGACGGTAATTGAAAGAAAAAGGGCTTAAAAGATTAATCGACCTTCTACCTGCCTTGTATTGGAAGGTGAAAGCAAGGAGCATTTTGGAAGCCCCTCCTGTTGGCGGTATCTATCCGATAAGATGACTCGTGTGTTTTTCGTTGTCTTGACAAGTGAGGGAGAACAAGCACTTGAAGGAAGCGGAAGATTTAAGTTACAATCACATATTATTCATAATTCGGGTTATTTAATAGTCTCCACTCAAAGGGAAGTTTAATACCTTAATGGATTGATTATCTCATCTTCTCCAGTAATTTATTGATTGATTTGTATTATTAGTATATATAGTCTTCTCATACACGTTCAATTTACTAGACTTGGGTTTCTCTGATAAGGGCATAAAGCCGTCAGCAAATTATTCCATTCAAGTTCCTGTTGCTACCTGCTTAAAGAGATTCTTGGAGTGGAATTCTTCAAATTCTTGCTTGTATAATTTTCTTCTCTTAATAGTACTAGATTGTCTTTATGTCAGATTTTCCCGAATTCAGGGCTCCATCTCTTTTGGCTGCATTTGGCTGTTGATATCAGTACTAGAAAATACAAAACTTATACACCAGTCATGGATCATTTAATTTCTACAACAAACGACAGCTCAAAAATTGGGTGGATTGACTATGTCTTTCAGCCAGCCACCTTGGACCTTCGTGTCCAATGATGCAAACTTTAGATCCCAAGTCCGCGCCTCGCCAGGAACTAACTTAGAAGAATGTCACTGCCTGACAATTACCCAAGAAAAGAAACACAACCGATAGTAAATAGTGGATATGAAATTCGATCAACATCTCAACGTCCTAAGGGGGTCATGATTTCAGAGAAAATATCCCCAGACTTCAACTTTTCACTGCTGGAGGTGGATAAACCGCTGCTCTTTGATCCAGACAGAGCAGCTTCACTACTCCCCCAAAGCATTTCCTCATCCGTTGTGTCCGGTTCTCCAACTGCGAGCAACGGCAATGATGGACTTGCTGCAAAGAAGCTGTCACCACCTTCCGCCTTGTTGCTACCTCTACAGTCCGCCCCCTCTTGCTGCTGCATTGCGAACTCGAGCATCCAAAGGACATCACTCATTGCTAGCCTATCAATTCCCTTGTCGCTAATGCAGTGGATGGCCGTTTCCACGAATTTCTTCAAACATTCGGGTGCAATTTGATCCTTAAGATTGGAATCAATAATTTGCTCAAACGTCCCTTTCCTATAACAAAATTTAGCCCACTCCGCCAAGTTCACTTGCTCCCTTGGGAGGCTAGGAATTATGGCAGGCCTTGCGCATAAAACTTCCAACAATACTATGGCAAAGGAATAGACATCAGACTTGTCCGTCAACTGTTGCCGCCTGTAGTACTCGGGATCCACGTAGCCAAGGCTGCCTTTCACCACAGTGCTAACGTGGGTCTGCGCCCCACCTGTTGGCCCTACTTTTGACAGGCCGAAATCGGACATTTTGGCCACCCATTTCTCATCTAGTAAGATGTTGGTGGACTTGACATCACGGTGAATGATGGTATGCTTGGCGCCAGTGTGAAGATAGTGCAATCCTTCGGCTGCGTCAATGCAAATCTGCAGTCGTTTCTTCCATGATAGTGGAGAATTCTCTGAATTGTAGAGATGGTCACGTAAAGTGCCATTCGCCATGTAATCATAGACTAAGATCATCTCTCCATTCTCATCGCAATAGCCAATTAAAGACACTAAGTGATGGTGCCTTAGCTTGGACAACATCTCAATTTCTGTCAGGAATTCGCGTGCTCCTTGATTTGACGACGGGTTTAATCTTTTAATTGCCACGGCTGTGGCTCCGTCATCGATGTACCCTTTGTAGACATTGCCAAATCCTCCCCTGCCAATCAGAAAATTCTCATCGAAGTTATCTGTAGCAATTTTGATCTCCTCTAGCAAGAAATGTCTGCATAAGTCGGACGGAAGTGATGAACGCGATCCATTGGTCCTGGTGGTGGACCTTGATGTGGTCCATAAAGGCACCCACGATGTCTTGGTAGCACTCGTTGTTCCAGTGTCCTTCAGCTTTCGTCGCCGCCTGAAAATCAAGAAACTCAAGGCTGCAACTACCGAAAGAACGCCCACGATGCTCCCTGTGACAGCGTAAACAACCGTTGATCCTCCCTTCCTCTTCTTCCCCAGTGGTGGATTCACCACTGCTGCAGGCGAGGAAGAAGTCGTCTTAGGACCAGGGTTGGCAGCTGCAAGACTCCGGCCAGAGTCGCTGAGTTTGAAAATCTCTAAACCATTTAACAGAGCGCTTGAATACATTGGCTGTCCCTCCATGTTAGGGAACAAAGAAAGCCGTAGGGCTTTCTTCCCACGGCGGCCGTCGTCAGGAACCCATGTTATGTAGTCTCTGAAGATGGGAATTCCACGGGCGCCGGACCAGAAAATGACGTCTGCTTGAATTTCCTGCGTCTGGTTATTGACAGCAATTGTGAAAACCCTTCGGTTTTGCTCCGTTATTTCCCGCTGAAACTCGCAGAAATGGAATCTGAGCAGATAGTAAAACCCGGAATCAACGGGAAATGCCCACTCCAGACTTAAGCTTGTGTTCGCCATCGTTCTGGCTGTTTTATACACTATTTCCGGTGCACTGTAAGGCGGAGTCTGGTTAGTGTAGTTGATCTGGAAGTCCTCAAGATGAGGGGTGAAACCAAAATCCGACCCGAATATAAGGTCATCATCTTGGGACCAGGCCCGAAACATGCCGCGGGTAGGCCCGCTGTCGTCTTCAATTGCAACATCGGCACCGCCCACGTTTAGCCGGTAAAGATTCTCCAGAGCGGTATCGTCCTTGAGATAAAACAGCTGGTCCACAAATTTGATGGGCACATCGTTTCCCCGGAAGTAGAGTTTATCTGGAAGTGAAACAATTTCAATCCCATTGACAAAGGCAAAAGAGTTTGGATTCGGGGAGAATGTTACATCCAGCCTCTGTTTTTCTTGAACATTGACGACAAATTCTTTCATAAAGGAAGGGCTTGAAGGTGACGGGGAGTTCAGAAAAGCACTGAAGTTGCTTAACAAAGTGAAGCCATTGGCAGTGACCGAGAAGAAAGATTGAGAAGTGTTGAAGCCGGAGTATGTGTCGGGGTAGAAGTAAAGGCGAAGGAATTTCGGGCCTGTAAGGACGGGGAAAGCGTAGGTGAACGAGGAACGGAAAACACGGGCCGTTTGATAAGGGACGTGGAAAACGGAGGGGGCCATAGAGGAAGCCATGGAGCTCAAAGATATGCTGGCGGCGTTTGGTGGAGCGTATCTTGAACGCTCGTCGCTGTCCCAGCTCCGACTGCTGGTATCGTTCAAGTTTGATGGTGAGCCGCAGTTGAGGAGGATGAGATCGGTGGCCGTGTATGCAGGCGTGGCGGCAGAGGTGGTTGGGATTCTTGGAAAGATGTGGAGGAGAAGGAGAAGGTAAAGAGAGTATGAGAGCAGCATTTTTAATGTGGGAAGAGAAGAGGTTTCAGCTCAGGCTGCTGAACAGAGCTCTCTGCAATCAAACTCTATATGAAGGAAGAGGCCAGATATGAAAAGATTAAAGTTTGAGAAAGAAGACTTGCAAGTCTTTGCAGTAGAAGAAGTCAATGGCATTTATGTCGGGGCCACAATATGTCAACATTTTAGAAAAAATGAATGCCCAATTCTCTTCTCTTTGGATTATTGGTCCAAAGTATTATTATTATCTTTTCTAATTCCAATCAAATTTTAACATCACTATTTCATGACAGGGTTACTTTTTTTTTTAAAAAAAAGAAAAATTAACCATAGTGTTATATTTGTCATAAAAGTACAAAAAAATTGGTATAATTATATCACTTAACATTTATTTTGAGTATAGAGAATTTTTCATTTTTATATTAATAATATAAATAATAATTATACGGTGGCAAGTATGATTAGTTCATATAGACTAAAATTTTTGATGTATTCTATATTACATAAAATTGACAAGCATCCTATTGATGTTCATATTTTTCAATAATTATCTTTAATTTATATATATATATATGTGGGTATGTTATCTTTATATTATTCATTTTAAATAACTCACTATTCATGTAATAAGGACATAAGAAAAATTGAACCAACAGTAAGAAGACTCAACTTTGATTCCTCCATTACACCACTTGACATTTCTCCTTCCGACAATAACAACAGCTGCTGCAAACAAACACAACCTGAAATGTTCAACAGATCCCAAGTAGTTTAAAGTTACACAGAAACGCAAGAAAAGGAAACGAAACTTGCACTTGAAATTACTGAGAAACTTGATCAAGTAATGAAATGGTTTTATGTATATCAAACATATTGCCTTATATTTTGAAGTCGTTTACGCGACTTCCTTAAGTTGCTAGCCGGGATAGTTAGTTAATTAGTTAGAGTACACATGTATATATTTCTTCAGGGTGCAGTCGTCTTCTCATGAACAAGAAATCTGCTGCAGAAACAAAATTTCGCTTCTTGAAATCAAAACAAGAAAACTTCCTGTTCTAAGCTCATGGATTCTCCCATACACTTCGTAGCTTGAATCTTTACAGGTTTACCCGCTAAAAACCTTCTGCTAATCTACGACCCACTCACCAGAAATTATGTTTCATCGTCGCCAATTCTCCACCCATGGCCGCTGGTGCTGTTGAAGCAATTGGCAGTCTCGTTCAGGCATGAGAGTAAGAGACAAACACACATGTAAATGCAAGTATTCCTCAAGATTGTCGCCATATTTCTCTATCACACTACTCTCTGATCTCTGCGTGTTGGTTCACCAATTAGTGAAAACGATGAACTCATAGACTTGAATTAGTATGTATATTGCTACCTCTTTTTAATTGTTTTCTGCTTTGTATTTTAGCAAATGGCGGGATATGGATCTTGCTCAATTATTTTATCTTCACATAAAGACGAATGAGTTAGTAGTCTTCCGTTCCATGTTACTATACTGATAAATGATTGTCATTGTTGCCCCACTTGATTAATGAATTTTGGTTTTGGTGAAAATGTTGTAGGCATTTGATGTCGTATGGGTCCCTATGGAGTTGAAGAGATTGGTCCCAAGAACAGTAAAGAAGTAGACATTGGGTCGATAAGAGGCCGCCTGAAGCTTGATGAGGCCCGCTCAAGTACTCAAGCTGTCTTTACTCTTTAGGAACAACCCAATGGATCATACTCAAAATCTGAATTTGAATTTGGGTGTGACTGTGAGTGTGATGGGCGTGTGTTTTACAAAAAAAAAAAAGGACATCCTTGTAGTAACAAGGTCGACTTATGTAATACTTGCTCTCTGATCCGGAGCAGGCAGTCTTGGTCAGGCATGAGAGTAAGAGCCAAACACACATGTAAATGTAAGTATTCTTCAAGATTGTTGCCATATTTCTCAATCACTGCATTCTCTCTGAGTGTTTGTTTCATTAGTCCATGCATGCTAGCTCCCATGTTGTGTGATGTAGTATTGAAAAGCAAAATGCATTTAATTATGTAATATTGAAACAGAAGAAAGAGATTAACTTTCTACTCGAATGTAAAAGAAAGCAGTATTTGAAATCAAATCCAATGGAGGAGAAATGCTGGTCTTATGTTATTTTGCAGCAGGATAACTATGTAAATTATGAATATTTGGTAATTTTGATGTTCAATGTATAGTGTGTAATAATATCTGAGGTTTAAGGAGGTCCACGCATTTGTATATAGACCTTTTCTGTATTAATCCAGATAATTTGAAGTTTCAGAAGGCAATTCTGCTAATTACAACTTAATGTTTCCCTGTACTAGTGCATGAACTTGTGTGCTACTTCAGAATGCGAAAAAATTTGGTACGAGGCTATCTCAAGGACCAACAGCGATGCAATCTAGATATTACATGACTCTTCCTGTCTGGCCAAATATCTACTATCTGTATTCAGCTCCTCATGAGTTGAGGACCTTTATTACCTTCTGCGGCTTCCTGCTGCTTTAATGCAACCTCAAGTCTTGTCACTATATCAACTATTGACGGCCGGTCGGTCCCATGATCAAGCAAACACCTTCCTGCAGTCTCTACGAATGTTTTAAGACTATCTGGTGATATTCTTCCGACGAGAAATGGGTCGATACAACCAGCAAGGTTACCTCTCATGCATGACTTAATCCAATAGGCTAGGCTCACTTGATCCTCTTCAGACCACCGATCTGATTCTTTTTCAGCAAATAGCACTTCGAACAAAACAAGGCCAAAAGAGTAGACATAGGACTTCTCTGTTAATTGTTCTCCACGTATGTAGTCTGAGTCCAAATATCCCCAGTTTCCCCTGACAATTGTCGGCAGTCGACTGTTTCCTTTCTTTTTGGATAAACCCCATTCTGAAACCTTGGGAATCCAGTTCTCGTCTAACCAAATGTTGGTTGACTTTAATTCACGGTGAAGCATTGTCTGTTTGACAATGGAATGAATGTGGCTTAGCCCCTGAGCAGCACCGATGCAGATTTGAAGTCTCCGCTTCCATGGAAGGGGATCCCCATAAGGTTCGTGAAGATGATCATGGAGCGTCCCATTTGTCATGTAATCATATACAAGAATCATATCTGATTCAGTCTCAGAATACCCAATTAGAGAGGCCACATGATTTTGAGCAGATGAAGATTTCATTTGAATCTCTTTCTTTGATTGCAACTCATGAGCCATGCAGAGTCTGGCCTCTGTAGTTCTTGACCATCGGATTGCTACAACTTTTTGACCACCATCTATATATCCTTTGTAGACGGTGTCCGATCCTCCAAATCCAATGATGAGACTGTTATGGAAGTTGTTTGTGGCTTTCTGTATCTCCTCGAGAGAGAACTGATGGATAATTACTTGTGGGGGCAGTGGTGAAGCTTTCGACTTTGATGGTGCTCTTGGTAAAATCCCAAATGCATCCCACCACCATCTTGTTGATGGATTTCTGTTGGAACTGTTGTCCTTTGCCTTTGTTTTTGCATTCTTCTGATCACTGCCTCTGTTTCTCGTGCCTGAGCTGGGATTATCTCCACTCATCATTCTATCTGATTCTCCTTCTGGAGGAGTTATACTCATGTCATCAATAGAAATAACCCCATCGCTTTGATCACTGTGAGTTCGTCCAGCATTCTCCTCTTCCTCAACCTGTTTGTCTGGATCCGAGGTCTGCTGTAGTGCCAATGCTAACTCAAGGCCCATCACTACATCAGCCATTGCAGGTCTTCCCTGTGGTTGAGTGTGCAAGCATCTACCTGCAATTCCTACAAACACTTTTAAACAAGCTGATGAGATCTGTCCCATCAGGTTCTGGTCAATAAGTCGGTCCACTTTTCCCTCTCTAATGCAATACCGTGCATATCCAGCTAGGCTGTGTTGCTCCTCCTCAAGTCTTATGTCCACTGCTGGTCTTCCTGAGAGCACTTCGAACAGAACCACCCCGAAAGAATACACATCGGATTTTCTCGTCAATTTACGCGTCAAAAAGTATTCTGGATCTAAGTATCCAAATGTGCCTCTGACATTGGTACTAATATGTGTGAATGAATCATTTGCTGGTCCCATTTTGGATAATCCAAAATCTGAAATCTTGGCAACCCAATTCTCATCCAGCAAAATGTTTGAGCTTTTCACATCTCTATGAATGGCCCTGTGCCGTGAGTGAAGGTAGTACAAGCCACGTGCGGCACCAATTGAGACCTTGAGCCGCAGTTCCCAAGGGAGAGGAGGATTGGACTTCCCATGTCTGTTTGTTTTGTAAAGATGATCGGCAAGTGTTCCTCGGGGCATGTACTGGTAAACTAACAGCCTCTCTTGACCGTCATTGCAGTATCCAATCAGAGAGACGAGATGCTGGTGCCTGAGCTTGGATAGCATCTTGATCTCTGTCCAAAACTCAGTCTCCCCTTGTCTGGACTCTGATTTCAATCGCTTGATTGCAACAAATGTAGCTCCCCTGTCAATGCTCCCTTTATAGACTCTGCCATATCCTCCGCTGCCAATATGAAACCGAGGGTCGAAATTGTTGGTTGATGTTCGGATTTCATCAATTGAAAACTGACGGCATCGATGCTCCGATGATGATGATCTTATATTGGTCAATCCAGAATTTGAGTCTGAAACTCTTCTAAGGTAATAAACAGCAATATTCAACAAGGTTAGTGTACCTATCAGCACAGTGGCAATCAAATCGGTGGTGTAAACAGACGATGGTTTCTTTTGCCGTGGTGTTGATGTTGGACTCCGCAACTCTGGGACTGACCAGCTACCTGCTAGATTGTTGTCTGGGTTGCTCAACTTGAACACTTCTAAACCATTCAGGGAGCCATGGAAGTGTTTATCTCTTGACTCAAAGTTCAGCTGGAACGTTATGGTAAGGTGGCGCTTCCCCACCATTTTATCTCCCTCCATCATCACAATATAGTCCCTGTAAACTGCAACTCCATTTGTTCCGCCCCATTGAATAACATCAGCATTATCTTCAGCAATCTGATTGTTTATGACAACAGAGAACTCTTTTTTGCCTGCCTCTGCTATCTTTGGTTGAAACTTGTAACAATGGAGCCTAATCAGGTACCTAAAACCCAAGTCCACTGGTATTTTCCATGTGAGATTATTTGCACTCAGTTTAGTGTCTGCATAAATAGTCCTTGCTGTTTGATAAACTTTGTTTGGAGCAATGCATGTTGATGTGCCTGTATATGCCATTGTAACTACATTATTGGCTGGATCATCACCAGTTTCCAACAAGTAGTCAGAGTCTTGGTCCCATCTGCGGAACATGCTTGAATCTTCAGCAGGTAAAATGGAGGTTCCACCAACATTTAGCCGTTGAACGAGCTCGAGAGCTGTGCTGTTATCTATGTAGAATCTGTACTTCTGGCCGACAACAGGGGCACCTAGTTCCCCTTCTGGAGTGAAGTAAAGACTGGTCGGCATGTAGACCACCTCAATACCATTGACAAAGGCATAGAAGTTGTCTGATCTCCTTTTTCTCGGAGCCGGTGAGAATGTTATTGTCAATGATCCACCATTATCTATATTAACACAGTACTCCCTGATCATCTGCTTTGAACCCAAAACATCAGCTGCGGTGAAGTTGCTGAGGAGTGTGTAAGGCCCAGCTTTGACAGTGAACAAAGCTTTAGAACTTTTGAACCCCTTGTATGAACCTTGATAGAAGTGCAGACGGACGAATTTCTGTCCCGGCTCAACAGGGAAAACATAACTAAACTCACGGTGAGATACTCGAGCAGTCTTATACGGTACAGAATCCAGTTGGTGGATGGCTCTTGACTTGGAAGGTTTTCCATTAATTTGCGGTGAAAATGAAGATTCGTAACCGGAATCTCCAATCCAAACTCGTCCATCCGGTGCAGTCAACTTGCCGGAAGAACCACAAGAAATGGCAATACTGGCAGGCGAGGAATAATTAGCAGAATTGTTGCTGGCAAGAGTGATCAGAATTTGCCAGAACAAGCAGAGAGTTATGAGAATATCTGATAATCTTGAAACATACATGTTTTTGTTTTGATGTAATTGGGACAGGAAACAATACAAGCTAGCTATGCACAAGATTTCACTGATTTAGGAAAGAAAAATGAGTTGTACTCTGGAGTCAACTCAAGCCGAAAAGTCTTTGCATTTTATATATGTAGAAGATAATCTACATTGGGTTGCGCCAGTTCAGCCCACCAACCGTGTATACGAGAGGAACAACAGAAGCTTATACGTGCAACATTAATATCTTGCTGACAGCTTTGTTTGAAAAAGTAGTCTACTGGCAATTATTGTTCTAAAAGATACATTTCAACGTGGCTTCTTTGCTCGCTTTCAATTATTTCATTTATTTGTTATTATTCGCCAATGCTTTTGATCCAGGTGTTGGTGGAAGAAGAAGAAAGGAATTTCTCATAGTTGAAAAATTAGACGTGTGTGGGGTAGGAAAAGAATTGGATTTGGAACTCGGAAGCTTCCTCCATCAATTCCTTATAACCTCTCTGGACCAAATGCATTTCTGCTCAAACCAATGAACTTTCTTCTGAATTGTTGTGGAAAATAAGCTGTAATCCACTGAGAATTTTCCTTCAGTTTTCACCTGTTTCGGCCTGAAATTGACCTGGTTATGCATGGGTGATCAATTTTATTTGATCGGCAAAATCTTGTTCATCCTTGTCTCCTGCCCACAGAGACCCGTACACACGGCGCTGACACCATCCAGTTCAACTTGCCCCGGGTCGATCAGAATTCTAAACCGTATTGACCCATGGATACCCGTTTACATACAATAGCTGATTGCATCCGGCCCAATTATGGCGGGTGGGAATGGTTGGATGGATGGGTTTGGTTGTCATTTGGCACCGCTAAGGGTTTTTGTATAATTATCATTATATTCAACATCATGTTCACAGTACCTGCAATCTATGCATTGAAGCGAATGTAGCATTTCAAGACAAAGTGGCTTGATTTATTTTCCCGAATTTTAGATATCGTGCATAACGTGGTGATGCTTTGTGATTCTTTTGCTAACGCAGTCAATCTGTTTTATAAAATGAAGCATCCGTAGTGTGCCAACACGGGAACGAACAAGTACAGTACTAATTATGTATATGATGTGGGACATTGCCAACAACTACTTCCAACGAGTATATTCAAAACAAATTTCTTGATCGGAAACTAAATTTATTTGATACAATGTGGCAAACATTTCCAGCATGAATAGAACGGCCCAGTCCAGCATATGGCTACCTTTTGCATTGTGTTGTCATATTCAAAAGTTGCTGCACTTTGGCTACCTGAATCAGGGATGCCATTGTGTTCATTGATTTCAAATGTTCGGGAAGCAATAAATGATGATTCTAGGTATTCATTCTCCAAATTCGAAGCACCGCTACATTCCATATTGCCCCGATAAGAAGCTGCTTCTGCTACTTATAATGAGAACCCTTTATCGAGTAATGAGAACCCTTTATGAGAACCCTTCTGCTACTTTCTTGTAATGAGAACCCTTTATCGAGTAACAGCATAATCACGGAACGCATTGTTGGTCGATGATAAGGTTGCTGTTTTGTGCATAAAAGGCCGACATGGATGCATCTTAGTGCTTCCTCAGCTGGAAATGCTCTGCCAACAGATTCATCTATCAGGTCTAGAGCTCTCCCTACACTCCATAGCTCCCATGCCTGTGCATTGGCTGAATCAGAATGCATGCATGTATAGTTATAGAATTCGCACACTGGAAAATGATGCACATTTACATATTCACATATACTGGTTACTTTTTCCATAAGTTGGCTCTTTTCTTTAATCACATCTTAATAAATTATGTCATCATGGTTCAGAACGAATTAGGAGGAAATGAAGGAAACTAAGAATAGGTGGAACTTCTGAATATATAAATTTGAACATGGTATTATCTTCATGAAAAGTATAAAGGCTACAATAGATATTATGATGGTCTTTCTGAATTATTTCTAGACTCTTTACCTGTTTACCACCCCTACTGTTATTGCATGCGATTCGTGCCTGAAGTTCATAAAAGAAGGTTCTGAATATTTACAAATGCAATGAGGTTTAAGCCATATCTTGGATATCTCATATTTTTCTTGCCACTCAAACGCTCCAGGAGTGCAACGCAGAAGCTGTACACATCTAGCTTTTCTGAAACTCTCCCTTCAAGAGCGTACTCTGGAGGGATATAACCTCTGTACACAAATGTTATGAGAAAAACCATCCTTATTCTTTAACTAGGCAAATACGAATGAGAGGGAATAGGATATTGATCCTGATACTTACAAGGTCCCAGCCACTCAGGTTTCCGCGTCAAATTGGTCATCTCCAAGAGTCTTAGCAATGCCAAAGCCTGAAATTCTAGGGTTCATCTCAGTGTCTAGTAAAACGTTGTTGGGCTTGAGATCTCTGTGAATTATTCTCAACCGTGAACCTTCATGAAGATAAAGAACTCCTCTAGCAACACTCAATATGATTTAGAAGCGTAGCGACCACTGAAGCTGATGACGTTGTACTCCATCTATGTGCAAAGACATTCATCACATTCAATAGACATGAGTTGTTCGATCTCATACTTATTGCCTATTTAATATTTAATGGTAGAAACAGACTCTGAAGGCACCAACCAAAGATGAAAGTGTCTAAACTTCCATTTTCCATGAACTCATACAAAAGCATCCCTCCTTCTCCATGAATGCAGTATCCAACTAGTTTAACAATGTTACGATGATGACGGAAAAAAATATTGTGAATATTGATAAAGTCACCTTATAAACAGAACCAAATCCACCTTGTCCAATCTTATTTGAAGATGAGAATTGGTTGGTGGCAGCTGCAATCCTTTCCAAATCAAACTTGGGCAATTTTATTTCTGCTGCAGTCAATGAAGCACTGGAATTGCTGATTAGAGTGAAAACTCCAGCTTCCACAGTGAATAAGTCCTTGAACTGTGTGACACCTTTATATGGAGCCGGATAAAAGTGCAGGCGGAGAATTTTCTGAACTGGGCTCAATTGGAAAGTGTAGGAGAAAAGAAAGAGAGAGATTCTTGCCGTCTTGTGGGGAGCTGATCTGCAGAGATCAACTTATGGATGACAGTAGTGAGGTGGTCGATGAGCCCTCTATTTGTAGCAAGGAAGAGAACTTCGGGTTTACATCTCCAATCCATTCCCTCCCTGCCATTGCTTGCTGGGGATGTGCCAATCGAGCCACAATTAATGGTAACATCACCTGTGAAGTGAGTTGGATTACTACCGACGAATGTGAATGTGTTGAGGAAGCAGAGAAATAGAAAGGGCATTGAAACTGCGCAAGGATGCATTCTTTGGTTTGTGTTGTGGTGGAATTAAGAGGAAAAGATAATATGTATGATCATGAATTTCAACGTTCATCTGAGAATTAAACGCCTAAGAAAGCAGCAAGAGTTGACCATAGTGCATTTGTGAATATTTTCATCTCTACTATGGCTGAATGATGTTTTGGTAAGTTTTTACTACTTCTGTTTGACTTGCATGGGATGAAAATCTAAAAAGAATGACCAATATTCCATGTACAATTATTTCTCTTCATACATATCTCATATCTTTGGCTTCTTTATTTTATTCTTTTTTTAAATAATAATAATATTTTGAAGAGTCAAAGGAGAAGCCGAATTATATAAAAAAGGGTAAATTATATTTTACTATTCGAACTATGATCGTTTTTATATTTTAATATTTAAATGTAATATTTTTCACATATGCACAACGTGTGATGTTTTTCTAATAAAAAAAATCAATAAAAAACAGTCATATATGGTAAAGTACAAATTTTACAAAGTTGAAATGGTAAGTTAACACGAAAAAAATTGATGGGAAAATGTGAAAATAGACATAATTCGAATGACGAAATATAATTTACTTAAAAATAAATGAGATTTGCTTTAATAAAAAATGTACTTAGACATTACTAATAAAAAAAATTCTCATTTCATTATATAAAAAACACTATTAACATAAAAAATTTCAACTAATTCAAATATATCTGATCACTTAGGATGTTTCATCATCAAAATGGACACTTAGAGACCATGTGTTTTGTGGGTCAGGTATTAGCTCTTCTCCTTGCAACATTTTAAGCACAGAATACATTTCTGGTCTGCGATTTGGATCTTCTTCGGTGCATAAGAGAGCAAGCCGAATGCATCTGATGGCTTCTTCCACTGGAAATGCACCTCCAAGTAATCCATCCACCAGCTCTACTGCTTTCCCTTGATTCCAGAGCTCCCATGCCTGAATTGTGTTGCCAATTATATTATATGAATCTTTCACTAAAATCCCTATACATTTTCTAAGCAAATAATACTTGTGAACATGCATATATGTACAAGGAGTAGCAGTTGACAACTTAGTTCACCATACTTACATATTCAAGAACAACGTACATGCGTTCCTCATCGTTAGGTGCACCAAAAGCAGAAGCTCTGCCGCTGACAATCTGCAGAACTGTCACTCCAAAACTATACACATCTGATTTAAAAGAAAGTATCCCATGCAGAGCATATTCAGGAGGCAAATAAGCGCTGCACACACAAATAACATTGCTGATCCAAAAATAACTGAGGAATCAGAAAGGGATGCGAGACTGTTGTGGATCTTACAACTTACATAGTCCCACAAATTCGTGAGGCTTCGGTTTGAGTTTGATGTTCTCCCAAAGTCAAAGCATAGTCAAAGTCTGAAATTTTCGGACTCATCTGCGCATCCAATAAAATGTTGCCGGTTTTGATACTTCTCTGAATTATTCTCAATCCTGAATCTTGGTGAAGGTAAAGAAGCCCTCGAGCAATCCCAATTATGATGTTGAAGCGTACTGGCCATTGAAGGAGGCGACCTTGTTGTGCGTCACCTGTGAGTGAAAGTTAGTTCATTCGATTGTTAATCCATAGTACTGATGGAGAGGGAGATGAGATGAAGCAAAAGATTCTTAAGACACCTACCTAGATATTTAGATACACTTGTGTATTCCATGAATTCATATACTAGCAAATATTCTTGGTCCCTATGAATGCAATAGCCAAGTAGATTAATGATGTTTCGGTGCCGAAGCTTGGGTAGCCAAAGTATCTCATTTTTAAACTCCTCAAAGCCTTGCGTTGAAGCTGGATTATACCTTTTAACTGCAACTGCATGT
>NC_026159.1:2231461-2251948 GCF_000512975.1 Sesamum indicum | reverse complement strand
TTAGGAGAATAAAATCTTTAGTTACAATCCTATTTTAGTAGAATGGATGAGTCCAGAAAAGGCCACCTTATAAACAGGACCAAATGAGCCTACTCCAACTTTATTTGAAGAGGAGAACCCACTGGTGGCCGTTACAATCGTATTCCAATCAAACTTTACCAATTTTATGTTCGGTTCAAAGACTTCTTCACAAGTTTCTGCAATTCTCAAACATTTTGCACTTGTCAGAAAATAACATTAATCATCAAGTAGTATTGCGTAAGTAATAGTAGATCACGAAAATTTTGAATACAAAAAAAACCAAAAGGAAATGTCTATGACTGTTACTGTGGGCATATAGATCTATACCAGAATAATAACAACTCTTTTGTTGGTTTTTATATTTAACACTATTCTAAAGAACTTAATATTTCTGAAAAAGAACTTGCATTATGTGCAGCGACCACATACTTTACAATATATCTATAATAATGTGAATGCCAAAATCCTTTCATGTTCATGAAGTGCAGTACTGAGGTAAAACAATCTACATGATGTGATGCCAAAATTGTTGAAACCAACACATAACATATGTCTAGAGATAAGAATTTAAGGCAGTAATTTGCAAATTCTATGCAAAATAAGTGAAATTGTTTCTAAAATTTTAAAATCTTTGCAGTGTGTCATCAAGTTCAAACCTTGCAACTGCGTCATGAATGTTGCATCACCATGTAGAAGATTGGCTGGAGGTGGTGGCTTTTGTGGCTCCACTACTAGCTCTTTGCCTTCCAACATTTTAATCACAGAATACGTATCTGGCCTGTGATTTGGTTCGTCTTGGGTGCATAAGAGACCAACTTGAATACATCTTAGAGCTTCTTCCACTGCAAATGCACCTGCAAGTGATTCGTCTACCATGTCCAGTGCCTTCCCTTCATTCCAGAGCTTCCATGCCTGAACAGTGCCAATTACAAAATTCACCATTCTATTATATGAATCTTTCACTAAGTGGTTCATTTCTAAGTTACCCACAAATACGTACATGGAGTACTAATAGTTGATCATTTACTTCACTATACTTACGTAGTCAAGAAGGACAAAGGGTTCCTGATTAGGTGTATGTTGGTTATGCCTCCTGCCACTAACCACTTCCAGCACAGTGATTCCAAAGCTATACACATCTGATTTAAAGGAAAATTTGCCATATCTGGCAGACTCTGGAGACATATAGCCACTGCGCACAGAAAACACAACTAATCCTGACAATGGAACAAACTAGAAAAGAGAAAGAGGGTGGGAGAGATGAATCCTGACACTTACTGTGTCCCAATAACTTGTGTGGTTTTCAGTTCAGATTGATTATCTGGTAAAGTCCTGGCAAAGGCAAAGTCAGATATTTTAGGATTCATCTCGGTGTCCAATAAAATGCTGCTGGTTTTGATATCTCTGTGAACTATTCTCATTCCTGAATCTTGATGAAGATAAGAAAGTCCTCGAGCAATCCCAATTATGATGTTGAAGCGTACTGGCCATTGAAGGAGGGGACGTTGATCTCCATCTACGAATAAAAGTATCATTAATCAATAATGCTAGTGGTTAGTATGTGATTAAATAAGGAAATGGGATTGTGGAATCTATTACTTGTTATCATTCATTTCTATTATTTTATGAATGTAGGGTGAGCGGTGATGAAGTAAAGAATCTCAAAACACCAACCTATAAAGGTATCTAGACTTTTGTTTTCCATGAATTCATATACCAGCAATTTTTCTTCTCTATAAATGCAGTAGCCAAGTAGTTTTACGATGTTTCGATGCATGATATTGTGAAGGAAAAATATCTCGGTGTTGAACTCCTTGCGGATGAGGATTGAAGATGATGAAGGCCTTTTAACTGCAACTGCATGTCCCGAAGGGCAAATAGCCTGTACAGGGAGTATAATTAACAGAAAGATGGATAACGGTCACCCTCATATCTGATTTAGGAAAATAGTAGAATGGATCAGTCCAGAAAAGATCACCTTATAAACAGGACCATATCTGCCTTGTCCAACTAATTGTGAAGAGGAGAATTGATTGGTGGCAGCTGCAACTTTACTCCAATCAAACTTGGGCAATTTGATGTTTTCTTTGCAGAATTCTTCATAAGGTTTTGTTTTCAGAAAACAACATTAATCATAAAGTAGTATCATAGATAAGAAATAGTAGATCATGAAAATTTGAAAACCAAAATACGGGGAAATGTTTTTTACTATCACTATGTGCATATAATAAATGTATACCTGATAATAAAAATTCCTTTTTCTTGGATGGTTTGAATCTGTTCCAAAATGCATCCCATGGCCAAAGTCGTGGTGGCTTATACGTTGTGGCTATTCTTCCAGATGAAAGCTCAGCAATAACCACTTTGCTGTTAGCTTGTTCTTTTCGAGGAGGTGTGAGATTCTGCACATCTGTAGAGGTCATTGTTAGCTGCCCTGTTTTAACAAATTGGTCAATTTTGTCATCACGTGGACCGATGTCAACAGAAAAACTTGATGTCTCATTAAACTTAAGAGGTTGTTTGCTTTCCTGTTGCTCAAGTGAAAACTCAAGTTGCAGCACAACTTGAGCCATTGTTGGTCGTTTCTTCGGTTCATCAAGCAAGCACCTTTCAGCAACCTCCACAAATGCCCTAAGGCTACTTTCTGAGATTTCACCCCTCAGACTTGAATCTACAATCTCATCAACTTTTCCATTACTGATGTTTTCTCGAGCCCACTTGGTCAAAATATACTCATCCTCAGGAACCATTAAATCCACTGCTGGTCTCCCACATAATACTTCGAAAAGCACCACCCCAAACGCATATGTGTCACTTTTCCTTGTTAGCTTACCAGTGCTCATATAATGTGCGTCCAAGTACCCCTTTGTGCCTTTAACTTTTGTGATAATGTGGCTTTCTGACGTGCTCCTGTCTTCCTGTTTTGCTAGGCCGAAATCTGAAACCTTAGCTACGAAATTTTCATCTAGCAAGATGTTTGAAGGCTTTACATCACGATGTATGATTCCTTGGCCCGTGTGGAGATAGTCTAGGCCCCGACCAGCTCCGATGCAAATATTAAGGCGTTGCTTCCAGGTCAGAGAAGGACAGTCATTGCTCTTCCTTTGAAGTCTGTAGAGGTGGTCAGACAGTGTCCCTCCAGCCATATAGTCATAAACAAGAATCATTTCTCCACGCTCATTGCAATAACCAATTAGAGAAACTAAATTAACATGTCTCAGTTCAGAAAGTGTTTCAATCTCTGTCAAAAACTCATGCGCCCCTTGCCTCGACTCCAACTTTAACCTCTTTACAGCCACAGTATTGTGCCCTTTATCAATCAGGCCTTTGTAGACTCGACCAAATCCTCCGCGTCCAATTAAGAGTGCGTCATTGAAGTTTCTGGTGGCTAATTGGATCTCAGCTAGTGAAAAACGGCGACAGAGTCGTTCAGCCCTGACCGATGGCTTGTTTTTCTCCTCAGTACTGCAAGCTTCCCAAATCTGCGGCAACTTATGGACAATAATATTCACCAGTGCAATCATAGCTACTGCAAAAGTTGCCATAGCATTTCTACGACCAAGAACCAAGAGTAAAGTTTGGATAATCCAGGATGGCGGATCCTGTTCTGGAGGCAAGGGATTTGGACTGGCAAGACTATTATCAGGGTTGCTCAACTTAAATACTTCAAATGCATCAAGCAGTCCCCTTCCATCTATGAGTTCATTATCCCACTGCAGTGAAATCAAGATATCGCGTTTATCCTCCCTCTTTTGGCCTCTCATCATCACTATGTAGTCCCTATACCGGGGGATGCTATTTTCATTGCTTTCCTTCGCTATGTCAATATTAGTCTGAGCAATAATTTCATTAATGAGAACCTTAAACACCACATCATCAGTTCCTGTAATCTTGATTCCTAGCTCCGAGAAATGAAGCCTTATCAAGTATCGGAATCCTACATCTACCGACACCCTCCAGGTCTCATTTCTGCTTTTATTTGCTTTTTTCATTGCCCAAGTCGGGAACACACCATCAAAATCTCCAGCAGACAGGACTGGATTCGGTTTAATGCTTAGCCGATGGACAATCTCAAGTGCAGTGTTGTGATCAACATGGATCAGAGACTTCTGACCAACCACTTGGACTCCAATATCTCCACCATCAAAGTAGGAAAGACCGGCCGGCACTGGGATAATCTCAATGCCATTTATAAAAGCATATGTACTATCCCTCGAGGGACTAGTTACAGGAGAAAATGTAAGGATGAGTTGCTCATTTTCTCGTATGTTTAGACAGAATTCCTTGGCAAAAGACTTGAGAGCAAGAGCATCAGCAGTAAGTGAAGCGCTGAAATTACTGAGCAAAGTAAAAGGTCCAGCTTCCACAGTAAAGAAGTCCCTCAACCCCTTAAAACCTCTATATGGAGACGGATTAAAGTGAAGGCGGATGATTTTCTGACCTGGGTTCAGTAGAAATGCATAGGAGAATTGGGAGAGAGAGATTCTTGCAGTGTTGTGGGGAACTGGATCAGCAGAGATCAACTTATGAATTGCAGTTGATGTGGTTGATGAGCCCTTCAGCTGTAGCAAGGAAGGAAGTTTTGGTTTAACGTCTCCCACCCATTCCCTGCCATTGAGTGCTGAAGAAGTACCAACTGAGCCGCTGTTAATAGAGACGTCGCCTGTGAAGTAAGTTGGAATATCACTAGCCCATATGTATGTGTTGAGGAAGCAGAGAAGTAGCAAAGCAATTGAAACTATATGCAGATTCATTCTTTTTTGGTGCTCAATTGTGAGTCATTGGAATTTGGGAAGTAGGAAAAATGTTCTGAGAGGACTTTGGTAGTCCACGCCCACACTTTCTAGGAAGAATGTTCCGAGAGGACTTTGGTAGTCCACGCCCACACTTTCCAGGCAATAGATACATAATCAACAGTGTTTTAAAAGTGTCGTGGCAATGACAATCAACTTAGAATCCTACGTCTGAATTTGTGTTGGGCTGCTGCTGTGGTCTTGCATATGGAAAACCAAGGTATGCTACAAAATTTGACCCCTAATATATTTGTTAGGTATCAATCCTTCATATACCAAGCCCAATAACAAAGAATCAAACTATTACATATTTTGATAGGGTTTGAAAACCCCTTATATAATAATTTTCGGTTATTATAATTTATAAATTTAAATAGTTACAGTAATAAAATTATAGAAAATATAAAACAGAATAAAAGAGAGTTAGAATACACAATGGTTTACATGAACAAGGCTCAAGTAGCCAGAACCAGTCAATGTAAATCCAAAGCCACAATCCAGACTCACGATTGCTTGAAACCACTGGGCCACAAAGGTTAAGGTCTTACAAGATTTGTTTAGCCACTAAGGTTAATTCACGAAGAATTTTAAGGAACACAAAAGGAGATTAAAGAGAGCAGAAGGGTTTTAGGTTTTGAACATGAACGAGACTGAAGCCAACAATATATAGTGGTATAGCCCATTTAATTCCAAAATAGAATTGAGGAAGAATGGCGCCAGAAAGAAGAAGAATAGAGAGAAGACGAGAGAAACAATGAGGCCGGGGTAAGGGATTAGGATAATGACAAAGAGAGGAAGAGACAGGCCATATAAAAAAGGGGCAAAGTGGGTAACCCTAGTGGATGAAGTCAGGGGATGGGCTAGGGCCAGGTGCACGTGGGCCAAGCATAATGAGGCGGACCAATCCCAACCATGCAGGGAGATGGGCTGGGCCTAAGAGATTTGGGCCACAATTTTTAACAATATTAAAATAGATTCTTCTGAAATTTATTATAATTACAAATATCTCCTATTTTTTGGAATATAAATACCCCTTAAATTACAAATACCTCCTTGTAACATCTTATTGTAGGAAAGTATTTGTTAGTATATTTATAATTCTAGAGGAGCATTTGTAATTTTTCGAACAACGAGAAGATATTTATAATTACAACAAACTTTAAAAGAACCGCTTATAATTTACCATGTATAAAAAGTATCTATTTTTTCTGAATTGAAGTGTAAACATATAATAAAATGAAAAATAAATATTTGATCTTCTATATGTTAACATTCTTTATTATTTAAATTGCAAATGCCACGCGTTTATTCATATATATATATTTTAATTATCTATCTATTTTCATATATCTACACTCCATTAAGGGTGCTCATGGTGCGATTTTATTTTTTTAAAGAAAATATTATTAAATTGTGTTGTCATTGATGGTTTTATAGAATAATTTTTAAATTGTCACTTTTAAAATCAAAATCAAAGATGTAATTTTCGGTGGTTTGGCGGTTGTAATAGTTATAATAAAAATAAGAAATCGAGACTAATAAAAATAAAAAAATAAAATGAATATTTGTATGTAACAATCAAGAAAGACCAACATTATCCACTATAAACCACCAACACGCTCCACAACTTTAAGTAGATTAAAATATATGTACATATATAGTAATCCAACAAAAAAATACTTAATCCAGCAAAGGCCAAGGGTCGATTATGAACATATTAAATATTATATTAATAAAGCATACCAAATTTAGTTGTATCCTTAATCAATATTTGATAAATAGTAGTAGGTAATACTCTTGGTAATGAAGATTCCATGCAAATTAGTCGTATATGTCCGTTGAGGTTGCACAAAAGTTTGATCCTTTCAATTATGAAAACGACAAAATCATTATCAATATATTTAATAAATATTTAAAAGCATAGGACAAAAAAAAAGACAGAAAGACAGAATAAAGAAAAAATGTGGTAAGAGAGAAAAGAAAGGAGGAAGAGGTGGAGAAAAAAAAATATGGGAGTAAAAATAAATGAAAAATTGGGACAATCATCAAATGAGCTTAAAGAGCTAAGCATATTTTTTTTTATTATAAAGTCCAAATATAAATATTACAAAAATGAGATTTGTAATATGGATTTTTAATAATATATGAATTTTGGGCTTATATAATTTGAATATGAAATTAATTATTTTCTTAAATTATTACATATATATAATTTAAAAAATTAATTATATACTTAATGGTGCGATTCCGTTTTTTAGGGGTTTTTAAACTTTAATTTAAAATTATAATTTTAAAAATAACTCATAAAAAATGGTAAAATTGGATTTGATTGGGTGGGTTTAAATTTTTTTTATCAGCCCTGCATTCCGTAACTAATTAAGAAGCAGGTCGTTGTTTAAAACCTATAAATTAGAAACAAATAATCAACTAATTAAGCTGTTAAGAGCTTTGTAAATTGATAATGTATGCCATTAACGAAATTGGTAGGGTTTATTAATTTCTGGTTTTATAGCAAGACCTTTTTTTATTGCAAGAATTTTCTTTTATTTTCTATTTTCAATTTTTTTTATCATTATCAACCCATCTACATGTATAAAATAGGAGATTAGGGTTTACATTCGTCCCCTGCAGCAAACCCAGAGGAGGAGAGTTCTCAGCCGCTGCCGGAATTCAACCATGGTACACCCTGCCATTCTTGATGCATACTTTTTCCGTTTAACTCAGATGCTAAAAATGCATTCTTCTTGTGTGTGTGTGTGAATGTTGAACTATCTGGCAGCCGTCGCACAAGACTTTCATGATAAAGAAGAAGCTGGCGAAGAAGCAGAGGCAGAACAGGCCAATCCCATATTGGATCCGCATGCGCACTGACAACACCATCCGGTACAACGCCAAGCGCCGCCACTGGCGTCGCACCAAGCTCGGCTTCTAAGTTCTAACCATATGCTTTTTCAAGTCTTCATTTTGTCTTTATCCATTATGTCATGTTTTGTTGCGTTAGAAGTCAGTGATTTTGATTTTCTACGTAGTCGGAATTAGATAGCAGGTAATATGATTATCATGGTGTAAGACTTTGAATTGGGTTTTCTATTACTGTTATACTGTGCTCTCAATTGAAACCAGAAGTTGGTCTGGAGATAAGTGGGTTATTTCTCTTATTTCAGTTCGTATACGCTGTTCTGTTATTATTGACCAATGGATGTGCTCTGTAAATTGGTGCGCATGCTGTAGCTGTTTTCTTAGTGGTTGTCCCCATGATTTTGGCTAATGCATGAGCTCTGGTTATTAGGGAGAGTCCCCTGTCTAATGTGCCAAATGTCATTCTGGTTGCTTGTTTTTGTGTAAATTATTGAAGTTTGTGGATAATTTATGTTTAGTACCATAAATTATGTGGTTGAAGCTGTCGAGCCTGAATAGTGCCAACAAGTTAACTATAAAGTAAGCTTGATGTCTAGTTGCTAAGTATCTTAAAATTGAAGGTACTACCGGACGAACTTAGTTTGTCACTCCTCGAGAGACTAATCTTAGTGTATAATGTTGGTTTTTTTTTTTTGTGATTTGAGTGTTTGTCAAATCTAGTTAAACTTTGATGGTTCTTTGCATGATAGGTATAGCTAAAACAAACATGAGGATTTAGTTAGTGTTGCATATTATATTACTTGGGCTTCTATGGTGGCACTGTGTGTTTTCTTACTTAATCCCATTATGGGCATGAAGCAATTGCCAAGACTCTCTTGTGGAGGTGAGTTCAAGATGCCACATGTAGCCTCATTTGTTGTCTTTGTTATTCAGCTTGTTAACTTCTGTCATTAGAATATAGCATTGAAGATGTATGTCTGTTTTTATTTTTTAATTTTGTGACAAGGTTTCTGGTCAATTGTTCATCAATAAATAGATTATGGCAGTTGATTTCTTGCTTTATCATGTTTGTTCTAGTAGAATGTGGGTGGGGGTTTGTGGGCAACTAGGTTTGAACCTAGGATCCTCTCCTAGAAAGAGAATGATGCCAACTCAACCAAATGGATGATGGTTTGTTTTATCATGTTCGAACCCAAGATAAACCAGTGTATTGTGATGCGATTGCATTTCATTGGGCTGTGTATATCTAACCCTTTGATGGAGATTTAACCGCCAAATTCCTGTGGACCTGTTTATTGGTTTGGCAAATCCTAGCGTTAATAATTGCCTTGGTGCATGTAGTCAGTGCTGGTTCTGTTATTGTTATTTGGCTTAGTGTAGTGGGAGTGCCGGAAATGGTGGTTTACAAATGAGATGCTTTGATTTATATATATGAAGTGTGGAGGATTGGTGCACTTTTCTGCTTGGTTGAAGATACTCTATTGGTAGGTGTATCAACTTGATATGGAAATCTAGCATCGTTAGCAAAGAACTTGATGATATGATAAATCTTGGGGTATGAATGGTTGACTGCAGCGACGCTTAAGATTCGACTATGACACAACACGTAAATCCGATGACATGAAAGACTCACAGTTCAATACACTTCATTATTGATTTATCTTGATGGTCAAGCTTTTATTTTGTTTTCATTTCCAATTTTGGAAATGTGGGTTTTTTATTTTGTATATATTTCATGTGAAAACAAAAACAAAAGTATGGTTGATTTTGAATTAACTGAGTTGTTGTATTTTATGTTGCTAGTGTTGTTGAATTCAAATATATATTTTTATTAACTTAGAATTGTTAATATTATATCTAAGCGTTATTAACAAAAAATAATGTATAAGATTAATAGTCAAAGTTTTTTTCACATATTTCTAAATATATAAAACAATAATAAGTAAGATGAAACTGATAGGTAAAAATTTGTAAGAAGAATACAGATAACAAATTTTTGCTTCTTTATCACCGTTTTAAAAATATAAAAGGAAAATAAAACCAAACAAGGCGGTTCACATCTGTTTTAGTTTTCCTGCTCTGTATTGCACATTCAATGAGTGGTGGTATGCTGAGTAAACTTATATTATTTTCGCTTGGTTTTGAAACAAAGCTCTAAAAAGCCTACAACAATTGTGTTTAAAAGCTCTCGGAAGCCTCATCTTTTGTTTATAGTAGAAAAGATAGGGGAAGAGAAGTCAATGCTGTAAATTTGCAAGACAACTAAATGACCAACAATACACTTGAAGATACAAATCACACCTTAATCGATGAGTTTCAGAATTGATCAAACGGCTGCCTGATATGAGCGTTGAGCATCTAAATAACAAGAAATATTAAACTTCATGAAAAGCGTAAAATTTTTGCGTCTCATCTCAATAAATGCCAATCACCTGCAACAGCATCTCTGATGTAAGTTAAAACTCAGGATGCAGAAAATGTCTACCTTAATCTTCCAATATGTCAGCGGAACTGTGGAATAACAAGGCACTTGGAAAAGGATTTGTCTAACAAAAATTATGGAATCTTCGATATTTCCACTAATACTTTATGCAAGGCTTGAGGCTTTGAGAAAAATGGTGAGTGATCAGCACCTTTAAGACGGAAGACCTGCTCTGGAGGATTTTTGTTTATCATACATTCCTGCACAGCAACGGGTATAGCATTGTCTTCTAAAGTTTCAATATAAAACCTTCTTACAGACCCATGGTTCGCTTCAGAAAGAGAGAGCTTCTCCAGAACCGGCGAAAATGGTATTGGCCTCATTGAGACGGATGCCAATGCAACATCCTGGGAAAGGAATTTAACAAGGAATTAGCAAGTTCTAACAATCGCATGCATGTATTTATATATACTGACAAACTTTTTTTGGTTTCTTATGTGAAATGGTCCAAAGAGGCAAAACATGCAAAATTCTCAAAATCTGTCTGTGTCATTTTCAGTTCATGCAACCAGGACGTGGCAAACAACATTCTGTAGATAATTTTAGTTCACACTAATGAGATTCAACAGAAACATGTGCCTTAATCACTTTCTATAAACCCATTAATCAAAGAACTAATCCAATAGACTTCTTTCCTAGAGCATTATAAATATCAAGACTACGCATTAATGGTGTTTTAACTTCTGGAACCTAGAGACAACACCAAAGACCACATTTTATGGTTGAACTCCAGCCAAAACTGTTGCAAGATTCATCGACCTTAGTATTTTGTTGAACTTCCATGTGTGTCAGTTAATTAAGCGACGACCAAATAAAATACTGCAGTTGGTTTCTGTTTGTGTATGAACAAGACCATGTTACTTTAACTGTTCACAACACACAATACCTTGGCAGGGCTCTGGTTGAATAGCAAGTCCCTCAGGAGGGATTTGTCAAAATCAATAGCAGTTGGGGACTGGTTGTTCCCATTGGCATAAATAAAAACCTGAGCCTGGCGCATCAAGTCATTTGGTTCCACCTGAAATAACAATCATATTTCAGTTCTAATGTTCTATCACATCACACAAGGCAGCTATCTCTTCAACAACTGAACATTAAGGGCCCGTTTGGTTGTGTTTTCATTTTCATTTTCAGTTTTCAACAATTGGAAATGTGTAGAAATGCTTTATTGATTTTTGTGCGAAAATTGAGAATATGTTTGGATTAGTTGTTTTTAAATATAGGTATATAGGTGTGACAATGTTGAATATAGGTGTACATGTATTTTTGATGTGACAGATGACCAAATTGATTGAACATGTAAAATTATAAAATAATCAAAGTGAGTCTTGCCATTTGAAACAATTTTAATTGATTTGAAACAAGAAAAGACATGTTGACAAGATAAGACAAGTATGACAAACCTATGTGACCTATAATTTCAAAAAATTGAGAATTAAAATAGGAATGCATTCTCAATGAAAATGGCTTGACCAAACAAAATCCCAACTACCCACATACTGAAAAGTGAAAAAAATCTCATTGAAAACACAACCAAACACAACCTAAATCTCTCTCCAAACAATGAAATCACCATCATTCAGAATTACATTTCAATTTTACGTGGAAGGATCAGCGTTTAGCCTCAACAAATTCAGAAAACCAAGTGAAAACACAGAAATCAAACTCCTGCAACCGCAATATGGTTAAATGGCAGAGGTGAGTCTTAAACTCTGAAAATGAAACTTTGACCCACAGAATTCAGAATTACATTTCAAATTTTACGTGAAAGGACCAGGGTTTAGCCTGAATGAATTCACTTTTCTCCCGCCTTTTCACAGGCTCATAAACCAAGCAAAAACACAAAATTCTAAAATCCTGCAACTGCAACATGGTTAAATGGCAGAGGTGACTCTTAAAACTCTGAAAATGAAACTTTGACCCACAGAAAGAAATCATATTAATGCAATTTATATCTGAATTCAAGTCCACAGACTAATGAGACACACAGTTCACCAAACACCTCACTCAAAGATTCATTTGAATTCTAGGTAATCCTTGTCTTTTCCTTTTCCAAGAGCGCACAGAGAATGTCATCTCTACTATTCCACATTAGCAGTACAAACCAGAACAAACAATGTTTATTTGGCTCTACACTACGGCTGCTCAAAAGTTTAACTGAAGTTGACAGACTGGTTTTGTTAAATGAAATTACTTCTATCTACATGTCAACATTCGATACAGAACCAACCAGTTAGAAAACCAACCTTCTCAGAGAACATATCAAGGGCACTTTGTCCACTTGTCAACATAGCCGCAGCAAGAAAAACAGCTTTTGAAACTTTAGATGGAAACAGCTCCAAAGCATATGATATACATGCCCCGCCAAAATCATGTCCTACTAAAATTACCTACATGTATCAAGGACATAAGTAACAGGAAGTCATATCTTCACGTCCTTGGAGGAAACTTAGAAATAGAGTCACATGGAAACATGGCCATATAAATTGGGATCATGTTCACAAATAGAAGAAACTTTGAGCTAGAAACAATATATGCAGCTCTTAAGGTAACTTGCTTCTGGAAAGCTTAAACTACAGATAGTGCAATTAGACGACACTAAGAAGATGATTTTGAATAACTAATATTTACACTTTTGTGGGTGTAATCATAAAATTTCAAAGTGCTATGAGCCATTTTCCATGATGTAAATAAAGGGCATAATAAGCCCTTAGTACAAGTAAGTGGATAAACTGCAAAGACTACCACCACCTGCTAGTACTTCGGATATGGGATATGATTTAGCTAAAGAAATATATAACGAATGATGAAATTGCTGAAACAATTTCAAACCTTGAAGTGTACATGTATACAAAACCTGTAAACAGCTCAGACAAGAATTCACATGTATAGCACTATTCACCAATATATGTTAAAGGATAACAAGAAAATTTTCCATGAAAAAAACATTCCGCTCATCCTTAATTTTCAAAATTTAATTGAGAATGCAACATGCTGAAGAAAAGGTTCACATGGAAGATCATTAAATGGAACAACTGTAAAGGTAACCTTCTCTCCATCAGTGAGCTTTTCCAAAAACTCAGTCAATGGCTTCACATATTGGGAAAGACTTGTGATGCTATTTGTGTCAAACGAATGAATCCCTGAACCGGTCAAATCCACTGCTGTAACTTTGTATCCACCTTCTTCTAGAAGTGCAATAGTTTTATACCAGCACCAGGCACCAAAACCACCACCATGAACAAGTACAAAATGGCTAGTCTCTAGATTGTCAAGCTTGATATCCTGTCAATTAGTATAAATTGAATATCACGCAGGTAAAAGGAAGCAGATATATAGATCCAGAATGTTGGGCTGGAAGAAACAAGCAAACACAAATTCAGATAAAATAATAGCAGCGAGTGGAACAAATAACATTTAGTTCTTGGAAGCAAAAATGAGAGAATAGAGTATAAGGGAAAAATTACAAATGTTTTCAGGTTGGTTCATTCTCTATGACATTTAATTCATTTCTCTTTTTCTAATGGAGAGAGATCACAAAAATGAGAGAATCCTGAAGCTAGGAATTTAATCAACATGTAAGGATCAGGTAGCTAATAATGAAAAATCTCTTCACAACAATACACAAGATAGCGATTACCACATCTCCAGAACCTGTCAGCACCAGTTACAAGTTAGAATACTTCAAATGGGACCACCAATTAACAACTGACTTGGGTCCAATGTTAGCAATATAACAATCCAGACAATGAAAATATTCTCCAACAAGAGATCAGGGATGAGAAGGAAATAACACAGTTGCATTGCTAAATGTTGATTGACAGTCAAGAGTTAGAGAAAATAACCATGTCAATTGTCAAATTCCCTATAAATATGCAACTAATGCATGTACAGTGAACATATTTAACACTTCAGGGAGCTCCAGCATGAACAATAGAGAGAAGGTTGTAGAATACTTTTGGAAGTAAGGGAATTTTTCAGATTTACATTAGAAAACAAAAAGGATGTGTAGATACATCATAGCAATATGCTGAAGCGGGACTGCAATTCCTCAAACAAACATCAGTGTTAATGAATTATATATTAGATAACGGCAAGTGGAATTGTATATGTAAAGACCAAGACACCTATCAACAAAATTACATAAAATATATTCCTTATGTCTTTCTCCAATCTCCGCCAATCTAATAATGTAACACAAACTTCAATAAAGCTCTCAAGTTTTTCGACTTTACAGACAGACTTGATTATTGGGAAAAAGCTCGATCATAATAAAATACAAACCAAAATCCCAAACATAATAATTGCAACTCCAAGCCTGTTCATGATTCTAAAAAAAAAAACTCAACGAATCCAACGGACTAGCTAACAAAACACAGCAAAATCAACAAAAAATTAGAAACAGTCAAGTTAATAAACTATACCTGATTAACAAGCTGGTGTGGTTGAAGCAGAGGATCAGTGAGCGAGCGCGCTCTGGAGCTCGAGCTCCGAGGCAAAGCCTGATTCTTCTTCGAGTTCCCAGTCGGATACCTCAAAGACGTCGACCTATCAAACGGCGCCGTTCCGACGCCGCCGTTCTGCAGCTGCTGCTGGAAGAGAATCGCCGCCGCCAGCGCCCGCTCGTGAATTAGATTCTCCTCCTTCCTCGACGACCGAATCCTCGTCCACCGCTTGCTCCCGACGCCTCCATCCGCCGCCGCTGAGTGGTTTGTGATTCGCTTAGACGGTCTTCTCCTCGGAGTGGATCTGTCTCCGCGTGAGAAACATAAACCCATAGTTCGATTGCTGATAATCGATTACTGCTCCTATTCAATCATGGCATGCAAGTAGAGCTGCACGTATAGCGTCGTAGCAACACTCGTATACGCGCGTGTATCTATGAGTTGGATACGGAGTTAGAATTAGAGAGGAAAATGGAACTGTATTGGCACTTTACTGAACGCGGATGATGACGACGGAACAAAGAAAGCTCCTTCCATAAAAGGCGTAAGGGGGGCGGGTGGGGAGGTTATGCGTTAAGATCGTGGCGTGATTTTTGTGAGTATTTACAAAATAACCCCTGTAGTTTCTTATTTTATATATTTTGGCCCGAATCAAAAGTGATGTTTTGACCTTTTTCTATTTGGAAGCTGAATATCTTGTTTGATTTTTGTTGACTTCAAATCTTATTTTAAATTAGACAAAATTTCAAAAACATTTTGGAAAGTTAATAAGTAATTTATCTTTTATTATATTTATATCAAACCAAGTCAGATTTTTTTCATTTTCTTTCTATGTGGGTCAAACTTTATTTCATTCACAAAATAAAGTCTAAATACTCTTGACTTAATAAAAATCTTGAATTTGACTATTATTTTATGCAGCTATTTACTTATTTTTACAATAATAATGATGCGGGATTAATATATTAAATGTCGTATCTAGACATACGATCCCACCTTATTCTTAAACTGTAAACAGTTCTGTACCGGTGCTTTTCATTTCAAATAGTCATAACCTAATCCCAGTACCTCCAAAACCCTAAAATATATTGACTCATTGCGACCATCTTTCTCATTTTATGTGTTTGTGGTTCATACGAAATTATGCAATTATAAAAAATATATAATAGCCGTCATCCATACTTCAAGTACAACTTTTTTTGTTGTCGTAGCATTTCTTACTACATTAAACACTTTGTCATTACAATCTATCTAACTTAGACATTAAATGATTATTATCAGGATATTCCCAGTATAGTTTTGATGTCTTGTCTCGTAAGTTTTCTTTCAGGGTATTTGAGGCGCATTCAAAAAAAATAATCTACATTTATCACCGAACAACAAAAATCTTATTCGTAAAAATTATCAATTTGCGTCTAATTTTTGATTACTTAAATATATAGGGGTGTGATAATTAATTCTTTTTATTTGAAGCATCATATTTGATTAAAAAATACATAAAATAATTAGGGTGGGTATTTGTGGGCGGCTATGTGTATTTTATTAACAGAAGTGCGAATTAATTGGGAGGGTGTGGCAAGATATTTAATTAATAATTTTGGCGATCTGCCAGAGTTGACTTTGGGTCCAGTAAAAATATATGATTATGATTAAACGTGAAAGAAACAAGACGCTGCATGCCCCATTCACCTGGGGATTTGTAATTATAAATTAACTACTTCATTCCAAATATATAGATGCACAAACATTTTTCTTATTTAATACATAGGTCATAATTTAAATAAAAAAATTCAAAACCCATCTCATTGGTCAACAGCTGTGATATATTATTAGTTTTGAAATTCTCCACCCCACAAAATGGAAAAATAATGAAAAAAAAGTTAATAAATTGAATTTTTATATTCGTGTTGGGGTTGGTGCGCAAAATTTGCATAATTGGATAGCTAGTTCATGGCCCCATCAATTACGTCAGCCAAGTCGGATCTGGTTGCATCATGTGATTGGTGTATAATTAAGAAAAAGTGGTTGATTTGATTCGATCAGACTTGATTTGAAATGGGAAAAGTGGTGTGGTTTGGTTTGGAGCCCTCAACTTTTGAGGTGTATCATAAATGGCCCTCTAAGTTTCCTCTTGGTGAAGAAAGGGTGTAGGGAGGTGGAAAGTTGAAGTGGTTTTCAGTTCAAACTTAAATGCAAACCCACCCTCATACCTAAACTTCATTATTATTATATCAAATCTTACACCAGCCTTTCTCCTTACTTTCCACATTTGCCTCAACCTTTTGGGGTCCCCTAATTTCGGTGATGCGACTTTAGTTCTGATGTTATAATATTATTAAATGTAAATCACTTCTTCATCTCCACAAAAATATTACTCAAATCATAAAAATCATGTCGGATTTCCCTAATTGTAGAATTTCACATGAAATCAGGACATAAAGACCCTAATTTAATAAAGTGGATCAAGAACTTATTTAAAAATAAAAAATATGCTGAAGATAGGTCCGAATAATGAGTGCATTGAGTAGTCAGAGATTTGGGCTTATACAACGTACGATAATGGTACTAAACCATGATGATGATATACATGATGTACACATGATCCGAGTTTGCTCTTTTGCGAGTGAGAAATAGGGTGAGGGCAGAAGTACAGAGCATGGAAACGTAGGAATGAAACAAGAGGGAAAGATGAAAGTGTTGTAATTTTTGGACCACAGAGATTTGTTCATCTCTGCGGAATGATTTTAGTTTAGTAAACTAATGCTCCCACATGCGTTGCAGCACTGTAACGTCGTACATATAAATAGTAGTAGTTAAGGTTAATTGTGTTGTGGTCCAAAAATTGCGAGTAATTTAGAGTAATTAGAGGGTTCAAAGGCTAGGACCACATCCTCCTGTTAATATTTGCAACAAGTGTGTGGGTCATTATTCTCTCATGTTGATATAAGGAAATGGGGTGCTCGTGCCTCCAGAGTTGGAGTTATTGCTTTTCGACTTTGTTATTGCCTTATATTTCATTTTTTTTAAAATATAAAAATTTAAATATATTGACTATTAGTTCTCAAGACGAGAGACTTTTGAGCAATGCATATTTATATTTGAGTTTAATATTACTGATACTCTTGAAATTAATATTCGCTGTGGGGACACATTCTATCAATTTTCTTCAGAGTTATATCAAGATTCTGTATTGATCTGTCCAGAATGTCATTTTAAACACTAAATTCTATTTTTATATTTTTAATTTTTTTACAGTTGATATGATTTATAATATAATATATATATATTATTTGTTTTGTTTATGAGGGTAAGGACTTTGGTATTTACTAAGGGGAGCTGAGTGAGTGCTATATTTTAAATGTATTGGATATGTTATGTAAGAACTTAATAAATGTCCTTTTCATCATCAAAAGAAGCAAAGCATTCTATTGCAATAAATTTGGAAGTGGTGTTGGTTTTAGCCTTTATATTCCAGGCAGCATCAATGGAATTCGGGCTCCCCTCATTAAACGTACGTATTTAAGGATACATGTAATAGGCTGCATGTAATAATTGACGAGCGACTGTTGACTGTCCCAATTTGAAATATCCATTTAAGCCCAAATCTAGATTTACGGAATACACCAAAAATGTTTGGCTAAGTTGAAATTCTAACATCATAGTTTTGTAAAAATGTAATAACGCCACTCAAAAGGTTTGGATTAGTTCAATTGATGCTTGTGTCAGTAATGTTGTAAGATAATTAAAAATGAAAGACGAAGAGTTTGTGTTTATAAATATTCCCCAAGTGTAGGACAATACGTGAACTATTGATTTAAGATGGTCGTGTAGTTATCATCCGTCAGTATATACTCAGGTTTTTTGAGTCGAACTTTGGCCTGGTCGATACTGCCCCGATTAAGATTAGCGCAAATCTTGGGCAATTTTCGTGTTATTGAGAAGTTAGGGGGCCTTTTGTAATTTCAGATTATCATTAAGTAGCCCCTCCATCACTTGAAGTAAAATTATGCGAGCCACGTTTCAATTTAACAAAGGGCCAATATCAGCAACTAGTTGGGCCAATATAGTGTATGGACTGACACATTGGCCCAATAGACTTCAACAAGTTCAGAGCCTATTGTATAACATTATTGATTGGGCCAGCACTGAAAGAAGCCCAATTATCCGTATCCGCTGGAATTCCCCAACAACGTGAGACCGACAAAGGCCCGGGTCTGAGTTAAAATCGCTATTCCATAAAAGAAAGCTGTAAAAACGTGAGTTTGGTTATTAACATGGCCCGGATGTCCGGATCGGAGGCCCGGGGCCCGTACCTGAGTCTATACAAAATCAACGCTTACGCACTGCGGCGTCTGTCCGTGTTCCTCTGCCGAAACTTGACCCTGAGGTAAGCATCTTTGCGTGTTTCTGAGGTGTGTTAGTGTGTGTTTACGACTGAATTTATACCAACACCTGTATGTACGTATGCATCAATCGTCAATCTGAGGATTCACAGTCCTTTTATATCGTCTTGAGTGTACAGTTTACCATTGTTATTTGTGGATTTCGCTTTTGTAGATTGCTGTTGAATGGTATACGTGCACATAGCATTTCTTTTTTGTTGCTTATATCAAGTTGTTTCTTAATTCACTATCATTTCTTAAATCCTCTTCATTTGGTTGATGGTCTAGTTTTGCCTGAAAATTGGTGATGTAGTTATTCCTTCTTTCTTTTTTCTTATAGATATGATTATAACAGTATGTAAGAAGAATCTGAAGTGGAAAGGATAATTGATTGAATGTTGTGAAAAATAGATGGTCTTTTTTTAAATTGGTTAATTTAAAAGGATAAAGGTTTTGGAACCTTTTTTTAATGTAATAAGGAGGAGGATTTTCAGTTAAGAACTATTTATTTTGATTTTTTATCAAATGTTTCTTCTTACATGGTGCTGGTTTTTTATGGATAAAGATTTTTCTTCTTTTTTCGATGGATTACAATTTTCCTTTTCTCCTTGTCACTAGCGATTGGTGAAGATTTTGTTATGTGCAGAACTGTTTACACGTGTCGGTGTACTTTAAGCATTTATTTCAAAAATATTTATCCGCTTAGGATGATCGTCACCTATTTATCTTGATTACACTTCAAATGATTGTACTTTCTTCTGTTTTTTGGTATGAGGGGATGAATATGATTGCTTACTGTCGCATTGTGTCATTATGTATGGTTCTGCCTGTAACGAAGAGTGAGATTTTTATACGTGTTGTTTAATGTGATGCTTTCCTATTGGAATATTTTGCCTTTTCTCTGTTTTAGAAAATATTTGTGGGTATCCACTCATGAATGTGAAGGAGTCTTGTGTAACTGAATTGATGAGTCAATGTCCATTCTAATCTTGATGTCTGTTTTGCATGATTCCATGGTATTTCTATCAAATATTAAAAGTTTAAAATTCCCTTCAATTTTGTCTTTTCTTCTCATGGAAATTTTGTTTTGGTTTCTATTGCTTATGGTTCAGGTTTGATCTGTGCATTATGAAAAGCAAAGCAAATAAGATAAAGAGGGAAACTGGACGGACTTAAAAAAATTCATTGTTATAAAAACCAAGAAAATCCAAGAAAAAAGTTGCCAAGGATCTCCTGAAATATTTTTACTGTACTAGCATATGCCAGTAATAATCTACCATGGATATAGAACTACTGCAAAATCCTGCTGGAGGTAGTTCTAAGAGCAACCCAAGAAGGAGAAAGAAACGGAGAGCAAAAAAGAAGGCTATGGAACCACAAATCATGGAACAGATGGATGGTAATTTGGAAGCTTCGAATGATACAAGAGATACTAAATTATTCAATAATGAGGCAGAAACAAATCTTCTTGAGACAGATTTAACTGTGCAACCACTGGCAGAGTG
>NC_026159.1:2221246-2231374 GCF_000512975.1 Sesamum indicum | reverse complement strand
ATTAAGAAGAGCAAAAAGAAAAAGCGGCGGAAAAAAGTGAAGAAGAAGGGAAAGATTAAGGACGAAGTTCAAAGCTTGGACCAAATTAAGATGGATACAGGATCAACAGAAAATCCAGTTGAAGGGAATGCAAATGACAAAAGAAAAAGGAGGGGGAAAAGGATTAAAAAGAAAGCAAAAAGGAAAGATGAAATCCAAAGCATCGGCCAGGAGGATAGCATGTTAAATTTGCACTTATCAGATGGAAGCCATGGGGGAGTGGTTGATGACAAGATCATGAATAATGAGGGCACAGCTCAAGAATCTGAAATTTCTTTAAGGAAAGAATCCTCTTCATCAGATTTAATGCAGGATAAGGGGAATCTCTTGGATTTGTGTAAAGATGAACAGACCATATCACTGCCTGATGTTATTGAGGCTTCAAGCAAAAAAGTTACTTCTGAATTAGTTGATGAGAGTTCTGGACCTATGTTGAGGCCCATGGAGGTGGAAGAGGAACTCTTTCCTTGTGAAAGCCAACTTAGTTCCCATGCTAATCAGATCGCTGGAGAGGTGGAGAAGTTTGATAATGCTAACAATGAGGTTGAAATTGTTGTTGATCAGGGGAAGTGTTCAGATGAAAGCAGGAGTGTCATCTCCACTTGTGATGTCGGGGCCCTGCACCTTTCTTCTCCTGATGTGCTTGAAGCAGAATGCCTGTCACAAGATTTGGGACTGCATCCAAGAATAGCACCAATTGCTTCTATCAAGAGAAAGCTGCTAGTCCTTGATGTAAATGGTCTACTTGCGCACATAGTAATGCCAGCACCAAAGGATTGTAGAGGAGATGTACATATATTAGGACGAGCGAGTAAGATGTGTTATTGATTTATAACTTAAACGATTTATGAAGTTTTTTATTTCAATTATTAGGATGTGAAATCAGTGTATTAATTCAGATAAAATCATTACTTTCCTTTTGTAGTTTTCAAGAGACCCTTCTGTGATGATTTTCTGAAGTTTTGCTTTCAGAACTTTGATGTGGGCGTATGGTCGTCAAGATCCAAGTACTCTTGAACTTTATCTCTTTCTTTTCTAATGTTGCTTGTTACTTCTCTCTCTCTCTTTGGTTCTTTAATTTTCTGTGAGCACTTAAACCCAAAATATGTAGCACTAATTATATTTCCTGAACTTTCCGGAGGTTTCTTGTGTCCCTTGGAAGATTTTTCATGGCAACCTTTGAAATTTATTTGATATGCAGGAGAATTATTGATAGAGTTGTTGAGTATTTATTGGGAGATCTGAAAGATAAGTTGCTATTTTGTTGGGTAAGCCTTCCACAGATTGTATTTACATACCTTTTCACAGATAATGGTTAAGAAATATATATCTTTTTCAATATTTGGATCTGTCTTTGTTTTTCATTGATCCATCAACTTTTTTCTTCATGCTTTTTCAGCATCTGGCTGACTGCACATGTTTATAGTGGCGAGGTGATAAAATGAATTTTAGTTAATATAAGGAATATATTTCAGACTCTTCTTTTTTGGGCCAGCTATGTTTTGGTTCACAGTAATAGAGGGGTGCTAAAGATGGCAACTGTGTAAACTCAGAGTTCATGCCATAATAAAGCTGGCCATGCTTGCAGGAGCAATTGAATTGGCATTTCTTATTTTATGTGTGATCTAATCTATATTAATGCATATTAAATGAAGTATCACGTTTATTAAATCATTCGTAGAGGTTATCAACTCCAACAGGTGCTACAAATCACTGGAGGTGTGCAATTAAATCCCAGCGTCATGTTTTTACTTGAAATGACACAACTCAATGTGGTGCTGTTTATTACTTTAATTGATTTTAATCCCAAAACCAATCTCGTCTTTCATGATACAGAAACTTACAATGTAATGCAGGATATGTTCCACAGTACCCAAACAGGGTTCAAAACTCTTGAAAATAGCCATAAGCCCTTGGTCTTCAAGGAGCTAAGGAAGATTTGGGAAACTGATGATCCTACTTTGCCTTGGAAGAAGGGTGACTATAATGAATCAAACACATTATTGTTGGATGATTCTCCTTACAAGGCCTTACTCAATCCAGTGAGATTTCGTGCTACTTCACTTTTTATCTTGTCTCTGATTCTCTGTTCTTTCTTTAGTTTATTATGTATTTAACAATGTGTTTTTTGCTTACCCTTTAGCTGCATACTGCAATATTTCCCAATTCATACCATTACGGGGATAAAAATGACAATTCATTAGGTAAGATTTTTTAAATATTATTTTCTTATATATATGTTCCTATGGCAATTCTTTCCGAGCAATAAACATTTCGTTATATTGATATGACTTTTATTGATGCATCTATATATAAACTTCTGTTTCTCATTCCCTCTAATTTTTGTAGCATTAAAAGTACCCAACCAAATACCATAGGAGATCGGAGGATATTTAACTTGTCTCTGTACTTCTGTTTGTTCTGCTTGGAGCTGGTCACATAGGGGAGGTGATTCCTAGGAGAGTTTGTTTTAGCCAAACCTCAGGATTAGGATAAGACCCCTGAATGTTGGAGCCCAATCATACACGGCCGGGATAATGTCACCATAAGTTCACCCGTGATATTGCTCTCCTAAGTGTACTACACGGCTAAACAGGTGAACATCTCTAGGAAGCATGATCCACTAACTGATGCATTTCTTCTAGAACGTATAAAAAGGTCTATAGTAGTTGTGCTCACTGACTCACAAGACTTTGAGCAGGAAGGGCAACTAGAACATTAAAGCCTGTAGAATATCTATAGAGGTTAGTTGGAAGAATGCTTCAACTTGCTGATATTTTTAGTGTTAATTGCACTTCCCTTCCCATTTAAAACTCAGTTTCCAACTCGTCTTGTTTATATTTCATATTGCCTTCCTCTCTCTTTTTGTATCCTTGCATCCTCCCTCACCTACACGCTCACCATCTCTGCCTCTCTCCTTCCCCTCCATTGCTGTCATATTGCTCTCTCTCACACCCGTTACACACCCAGTACTCTCTTTCTTCCTAATTATCGTCAGCCATCCCTCATCTTTCCTGTTGCCATCTGACAAAGAGAAAAAATAATGGGTGAAAAAGGAAAAGAAAGAAAGATCTGAGAAAAGAGCATTGGAAAGAAAAAAAAGATAAGGAATGGGAAAAAGAGAAGATTTTCAGTTACTATTCTATATAAATTAAGCCCAATCATGCTTCCAAGGTATTTCAAGATTGTATAGCACTAGAAGTACTTGGACAAGTACAAGAATGATTGTTAGCCACTATCTATCCGAGGGCCAAAGGAAAAACCCTCTAACTCCTACGGCAAAGATTTTGGCCTCAAACGACCAATGTTTCTTTTGAACAATTGTTTTTGGACATTGATTTGTTTTTTTATTTGCATTTTTTTCCTTTTACACTTCCTTTAGGTATCAAATGTTATCATAGAGTATTTTGGTTGATGAGAGATGAGGACGATTTGGTACTAAATCTTTTTAGACATAATAATTTTCCTTCCAAAACTAATATTCATGGAGAGTTCGATAAACATGGTAAATTTAGGATGGAGTTTTTAGTAACTCCAAAAAGTGGAGGGAAGGAGTTGATAATTTATTTATTTAGAGGAGATGTAAGTCTAATTAATCCTTCATATGAACCAGCTTGCATGAAGTTTATTCATGTCCAGCATTCACCTTTTTGTGGTTAATGAAAGGCTGATCAATCAACTAATGAAACTCAATTTCATTGCAGGCCCTGGAGGTGATCTTCGAGTTTATTTGGAAGGGTTGTTGACATCTGAAGATGTTCGGAAATATGTTGAGCAACATACCTTTGGTCAAAGTGCTATAAATGAAACTAACTTGTCTTGGGGCTTCTACTCTGGGGTTCTTCAGACCATGTCGAACCAATTGGAAAATAATACTCCAAGTTCCCTACCTACTCTGAGTTAGCTCTGAAGCCTTTATGAGCTTGAGAAGCTATATACATCTTTTATACTTTTTATGCTTCTTAGTATTTCTCTTCAGACGAGAAAGGAGAAGCTGCGAGACAAGGTGGTGAGCTCATATTTTTATTGAATTGAGCAGCTTCGATATTAGAAACCACAGATACTGATGGAGTTTCTTAGAGAAATTCAATAGCTCTTTTTCCTTTTTTTGCTGATAGTGGCTGCCATATAGTAATAGAAATTGGAGATTGGGTGGAGCATGTGGGGAGCAGATCCCCCATTGTTTTGTTGATTATTGTTGTAATAAATTTGTGTAGTTCATCTCTTCTTGATCTTGAATTAAGAAACAATGGGTTGTTTGTTATTTCTGATGTATTTTTTTTTTGTTTTTGGTAGATAGATAGAGAAAGATCGAGATACGTTTGAAGATTTTTTAATATGTTTGACTTGTGTTTTACTTATCTATACATTGAAATGTGTTCTGTAAAAACATAGGCAAACATTCAGAATGGTTTGGCTATTTATGGGGACAATAAAAACATAAATACAAACAAAGCCAAATGGTATTTGATTAAATCTTTCCTTTGTGGTGTAAGTTTCTGCCCTTCTGGTTAAACGATGCATCCTTTGGAAGTCAGCAATGTATTTTCTATGCCTGATTGGGGTTGTTATGCAGCTTGGATCATTTTGATGAATTGATCAACAGGGTTACTTTCTGAAGGGACTCTAATATTGGTTTCTTGTGCTTGAGTTTGGCGAAAGATATGTTGCATCGTTCTTAGGCCGATTTCATGACTTGGCTGGAGATTTCCTATGTCATTTCTGCAAACTGCCTTTGAATTTCTTACCAAGTGATCATTGGCAAAACAGAAATGACAACAGATTTTTGTCCACAAGTTTCTGCTTCTGCAAGTCCACGACTTGCATCGTGTGCTCTTGATAACTCAAAGGTATGGGAAAGGTAACAGGCGGAAGCCATGATTGAAGTGTAAATTTTGCCTTTCTGACGTTCTAGCAATGACTACAAATCCCGGTAGAAAAAGAGACAAAAGAGGGAAAAGAACAATTCAATGATCGAAAAGAGCTGCAATGCGAGGCCCAATAAGAGGGAAAGCAGGGTAAATTACTATTCCCAAAAGCCCATATACATACCCCACCCCAAGAATAGATGCGTGGTACATGAATTATTAGTACTGTTTGATTGCAATGTAACACCAAAATCGTTGGGACAATGGTAGAAGTAAGGGGAGTAGGGTGTACTCTTTTGCTTCCCTGTGTGTTGTGATTGATATTAAAGCGGTTCCATAATGGGGGGCCGGAATGGAACGGCAAAGTGTGAGGCATGTCTCAAATAGTAGTCATAAGTTGGATATGATCGAACCTCATAATTTGGCCAAGATAAGAATTGGGAATACGCCCAAATCAATCAAATTAGTTGGTTCCCACATGGGATATGAACACGATATTTAGACTTCAATATGCACCTTTTGTGAAGGTAATAGCAGAATGATTGAGAATTTGATTTGTTTTTGTTCCAGTATTAGAGTTCAACTACTTCACACACAGTCCTTGTCCTTTGGATTAGATATTAATTTTTCATCATTTATGTCACTTTGATCCGGACGACCACGTCCCGAGAGAAAGAACACTTAAAAGATTCCACAGAGAAAACTTAATTGATGCTTTGTTACTAGGAATTAAGGATGGATATGGCAATCATGGATTAATGATAGAAAATGAGGAGAGGGATTTGTAGGTTTGATAAGACAGAAAGTGACAGGTGAAAAAGCCATTGAGGGCTATTGCTCAACAGCCTCAAAATACCCCTTAACTCATAGGGGTTGATGAAGTTGCATGTGCCCTTACTTTACTTCATTTTCCTATGCATATCAATGATGCCCTTTCCAAAAGCATACATCACATGCCAATAGTTATTGTTCATGAACTACTCAAGTGAAGTGAGGACTCTTCCCCCCCCGCCCCCCCATTGTTTTCATGATCAATATCAAGAGAGGTATATACATGCATACTCCATACATGACTATATAGTACTCATCATGATTGTGTGTGTGGGTGTGGGTGTGTATTTTTTGATTCTTGAAATTAGGAATGATCCATTGTGGGTTTTGATGATGATTTCCCTCTTGTAAGTGTTGATGACGCAAACTACACAATGACCACACATTCCTAATGCAACTGGACAATCCCATTGCAGATCCCCATATCATAATATTCTCAACATATATTAAAGATCTTTATCAATTAGTTCAAACTGCAAATATTTCTTCATATCCATAAAACTAACTGTAGTGTGTTTGGTGGGCAGGTGAGATACCCCCTAGCTAGAGTTATTAGCAAAAAAGTTGATGATCTTGGGAATATGCATGAACCCCAATTGGGATATCAAGTTCCAATTATCTTCTTCTTAATTTCTTTGGATATTATAAAAAAGAAATGGTGGATATTTGATCAGATCCCAATGGATGAGAGAGTGCAGAAGAATGAGGGTGTCTGCAGCAGCAGGTTGGCATGTGCATAGATTTGGGATGATGATGATCAGCTGGCAATTACTTGATTCTGTGAATTGCAGTAGTTGATTTTTTGGAAATCAAAATCCTCCTTTTGAGCAGTTAATTGTTCTTGCTCTTGAAGCACCTTCCGCTCTAATTCTTCTTTCATGTTCAACAATCTAATTATTGATGATCACCTTTTCTATATTTCATGAATTCTCATCTAAGTTACTTCAACATGCATCCTTCCATCCTTATAATTATATTTTAAACTAATTATTACTATGCTATCACTCACTTTCATAAAGAAATCAACTTTATTTATATACTTAGGAATTTTAAAATTTGGCCCGGTCAATTACAGGGCCAAACGGACACTGAATATTATTATATCAAAGCATAAAAAATTATAGAAAAAATATAAAATATTTTTAAAGATAGAAAAATCAAATTAGTTGGAAGGGTACCTTAATTAGACATACATCTCCCTTTGAAAATATATATGAAAATTCCCTCCCCACAAAAAAAAAAAGGTAAATGGAGAATTTTTGAAAAGGATGCAAAAATTCTCCATTTACTTTTTTTTTTAGGATTTGAACGAAAAATATTATCACCCACAAAAAATTTACATAAAAATTTCAATTATACCCCATATTCTAAGTAATAGTTTTATACTTATAAGTGTAACTAACGCTATTTTGAAAATCTCAAACTTAAACTCAATGATCTATCTTTCGACCCCTTTTCTCATGTGGTGGAGGTGTAGAGTACAACCAAATATCTCATTTAAAAACAAAAACCCATAGTCAAAAGCCATCTATTTTATTGATGGGCCATCTTATTTTTTTAACCCACTATTGCTCAATTCTTCATAGACATGAACATGATAAAAAAACCCATTATTTTTCTCTAGAGCAAGCCCTCCATGAATCTTGATAAGCTTATAAAATTAATAACCAAAAAGACATGGGATTGTTTAAAGAATTATTAGGAGATGATCCCAATTTGACAAACTAAAAAATCCCAATAATTAAATTCAAAATAGACATGAATGCACATGGATGATTTGGTGGGGGGAAAGGTCATGTGGCAATCATGTTGGAGTAATGGGGTAGGGTTTCTTGTAACATAGTATTAGCTATTGGGTTGATTAAGATAGGTTAGTTGGCTTTTGCCTTATAAAATTGAGGCAACCCTCATGGGGATCTCTCCACTTTATCCACATGATCATGCACCATTATTTATAGTCAACATTTTAAGCCACACCCATCAATTTTATTTCAATTTTCTACTATTGGGTTATTAAAGTCAAATAACTTGAAAAATACACATTTAAACCTTTTTTTCTTTTATGAAAGGTCAGTTTATGAATGTACAAAAGGATGCATATCTTCTTGGTGACTACATCCCATGTTCATAGAGAGCTAAGCACTTGCCTTCATTTCTCATTTAGGCAATTTTTTTGTCTAGGGATAGGATCAAAGCTATGAGGATATTTTTGGCCTCCAAGACAAGGAGATACCCAAAGTTCTATATTGATGGATGTGATAACAGACTCTCTTTTCAAATTGCATTAAAAAAAGAAATACAAAATTTGATTTATTATTGGTTTGTTCCCTAACGATGATCGATCATGACTTCAGGAAATTCTAACTCGGATTAGGAGCTGACTGGTATATATAATATTTTTCAGGATAAATTACATTGATCCCCTTAAAAAATTATGCCAAAATACGTAACACTCCCTACTTTTTGTAAAATTACAGTGACTTTTCCTGAGTTGTAGTTGTGATTATAACTACACCTACTGTTCAAAGACAAAGCTTACACGAATATCCCTGAAAAATATTACACTAACACCTTTTAGGGGTATAACGATAATTTTATAAAATACAATGGATATTTGTGTAATTTAGCATAATCTCATTGGGTGTGAATGTAATTTACCCAATCTTTTCTTCTTTCCTTAATCGGTTGGATTTTGTAAATGGAGAAACTCATTACTTGCGTCTGTCTTGGAGCCCTAATGTGGATATCTTGACTTTATTCTTGAAATTGCATATGTAGAGCAGATGGGCATAGATTATTAGGTGGAGAGACTGTCCTTAAATGGCCCCTAACAATCATTTTTGCATGCAAAAGAACATGCATCCATGTTACTGAAATTTTTGGTTAAGCAGTCCAACCCATCATGGCTGCAAAGTTTGGTCAATTAGGTCAGAAATGGCAAGTAATAATGCTGAGGTTAGCTTAATAAGCAGACAATCACCTTTCTGATAACAAATTCACTTGAGTGCAAAACACAAATGCTTGCAATATTCTTCCCAAATTCTGACTAGAAGACTGCACAGATGCCCAAAAACTAATCTACAAGTACTTAACCAATAGTCAGAAATGTATGAAAATTGGAGTAAATGTAGTGGTGGTATTAATTGATGCGTCTCAGACAATTATTGAACTTTTCAAGTTACAAAAGTGACTTGCAATAATTGTTGAGAGTGGTAGCTGGTAGGAGCTGCTTCAAGCTTGTACTGTGAATATTACAACTGAGAAAGAGAAATGAAGACAAGCCCACAAAGGCATTAATTAAGTGAAGGGTAAGAGGAGGGCAATTCTTGGCAATATTTGATGAGGTGGGGAACCATGATGTCCTCATAATCTATCCAGACACAAGCCTAAACAGCTAGCTCCCTATCATCTTCACCCCTTCAATTACAGCTCAATAATATCATATACTTAGTGTAACTATGTTTTTGTATTAATTTACTGAAGTGAACTAAATTCCCTCATTCCTTGGTGTCGTTTCAGATGTATTAGCATTGAGCAGACGCGCACTGTCTTCTCAGCACAGAAAAATCACCTCTAGGCAGCATATAAACTTGCTTGATTTGGAAAATCTTGGCAATCTTTTTCCACCATACGAGATGCTATTGTTTTCTATTTTGACTGACTTTTATGACATTGAATTATGGTACCTAATAACCGGACCATGTCTCTCCATCATATGTAAAAGGTTGCCCATTTATTGCATGTATGGCTCATACTGACACAGATCCTACAGAGAATAGATGCCAAGGCAGAAGAAGAGTCTCTGAATAGATTCCAAGCAATATGTGAAGAATGGACATAACAAGTTCAGAACCATTAATAGAGCCTGGCTGTGATCTAGCTAAAGGCCAGAGAAGCAAAAGAATGAATAAATAAATAAAGGGCCCTTCTACTAAAAACGAACTTCCTGAGAGAATCAAACATTGAATACTATCAACAACATTGTACAGAAACTGCTAATCTCTTTGATGGCAGCCCAAGCAATGTGACGCACAGCAGCAGATTAAATTTCAACCACCCGAATAATAACTTCTGCAACCCTTTTGGATATCTCTTGCAGCAGAATTTATTACTGCCAGCAGATGACGCTGATTCGAAACTGATGAAGTGGCATTACAGATTGACCTTACCAGCCCATCAATCTTGCTTTTTATTTTACCACAGTGAAGAGTTCCTGAAACCGAATACAATCAACCTTTCAAAGAATTGGTCAATGTATATATACCTCACAGTACACACACATATATGATCAAACCAAGTATAAGTCTATCATACCTAATGTATACTGTCAATCTACAGATTAAGATGTAAAACTAGTAAAATTTTCAGGTTGCTTTTCGGATGATTGGTC
>NC_026159.1:2210101-2220945 GCF_000512975.1 Sesamum indicum | reverse complement strand
GCCAGTGCACCAATCCACTTTCTTGCATTACCTGACAGAGTCCACATGCCCATATAGAGAGGTCCTGGCTGCAGAACCCAGACCCACCCACATTACATTGTCCACATGGAAATAGAAGAAAATGACCAGTGAAAATATGCCCCACATATTCACACTAGATCTGACCCACATTCTCACCTCAAACAAATAAATTTAAGTACTTGCCTTTATAAATATTACATTCCCTCTTAAAGCTCTAGCCTCTACATATCCAGCAGCCTTTTCCTGGGAGAGAGCCAAAAGACAAACAATCAACTTATTTCGTTTCACTTATTATTCTGTGAGCAAAACCCGAAAGCAAAACATCTCTTCTTCATCTTTCCACACTGTTTTGCATTGACAGATTCAAGGTAAGAATCGGGATCCGGGTCCATCTCCAGTTTCCTTTTCTAATTCAACTGAGGAAATTGTCTGCCCAGATCACTGGAATCCAGAAAAAGTGATCGTTTGAACCAGTGTCCTTTAGTCATCAACCAAATGCTTTGCACCTCCCCTGTAAGTGCTCTGTCTTCTGTCTTCTTTTCTTTCACTCAGAGTTTTAGTAACTTAAATAGATCCTCAGAAAACTTAACTCCTTCAACCTTTTCTTCACAAGAAACATACTGAAAATATGTATTATTAGCTTACGACTGCATGTTATGGTGTAACTTTATTGAATTCTTGAACCAGGCCACATTCTTGGGTTTAATGGAACTCCTTCAAAGAATTGTAGCCAATAGAATGCATTGAAGAGCGCAGATAGAAAGAGCACAGGTTTCAGTTTCCTAAATATGTCTGCAAAGACAACGCCTTCTCTGGCAGATGAGAACCGAGATCTTCGGAAGCAGATTGGGTGCATGCACGGCATATTTCAACTCTTTGACCGTCAACATTTCCTTACAGGCCGGCGAGTTAGTAGTCACAGCCATAAAAAGCTACTTCAAGGTACTTTTCAAGATTCATTCTTCAAATTAAGCAGCCAAGAAATTTCAAGAATTGCACTTTATGATTACAAAAATTTCCGAATTCATCTTTTAAGGCTCGTTATGGATATTACTGTATTTGAATTCGTATCTTTTACAGTAGTGAATGTCGTTTGTTGTGAGCCTAAAAACATGAACAGACTGTGTTGCAGTAAGTGTAAACTCATAAAGACTGACGAGGAACGTTTTTTAAAAAAAAATTATTATATGTGACTAGTATATGTTAATAAAAGGAAAGAAATTATGTAACAGTGTGAAATAAATTATATTACATGATGTCTGCAACAGCCTGACAAGCACGGAGCAATAAACATTCTCTTATAGAAAGAAAACATTGCATGATATGAAGGTGAGTGTAAGACGCATGAATTTTAAAAAAGAACAAAAGCCTATAGCAATTGACAATGTCAGAATGGATCGTTACAGATAAAGACTCAAACATAGTTTTCCTTTAGCGTGCAGCTTTTATATAAATCAATTTCAATCATCCATGTATATATCAATGATTATTCACCAAAGATTTTGCTTAGATTGCTGCATTTTTTGTGTTTGTCAAGGTGTGCAGCACGAACTGGACCCTCAATATGCAACAAAAGATGTCATAGTAAGATTCTGAAGATGTTCCTTTTTTCTTTTCTGAAAGAAAAAAAAAGAAATGCTTTCACTGATTAATCGTTGGAGATGTAAACAAATAACTTATATTCGCAGGAAAAAGATCTGGAAGTGCAGAAAGAGAAACCAAGGATCTCCACTGAATCATCCCGGGCCTCCTACTCATCTTCTTCTTGTTCGTCTACATTCTCATCACTTGACTGTAATCGAATAGCTCAATCAGAAAGACTTGCACTGAGACAGATCAATATTCCTGAAAGCCCATTTCAGATCACAGCTGTGAAAGAACAGAAGCCTTCATTTACTAAGGGCAAGCAATCCCTTGATCTTCGGGATGTGGTTAAGGACTCGATGTATAGGGAAGCCCGTTGTCTGTCTATCAAATCCTTGGCTAATGATGAAAGAAGAGGCACTGTAATGAAGCACATTGACTCTCCCAGGCCATCTCAGCAGGCCAAATCCAGAAGGCCAAATGCCACAAATTATGAGGGATCAGCTCGAGTTCTTGCTAAGGTCCAGGAAGGTACAAAGAACAGCAAGGATGACCGGCTGACACTCCATCGTTTCTCTTATGATGGAAGAGAATCAGGAGAGGCATTTAAGTCGGCCATGAAGCAAAAAGAATTCCCAAGACTTTCACTAGACAGTAAAGCAAGTTCCATGAAGTCTTCGGCCCTTGAGTCAAGTCTGAATTTTCTCGGCCGTGACCTGCATGTGGAAAATGAGAACCCCAGCCAAAATTTTCAAATGAACCAAGAACCTGGAAGCCACAACAGAACGTCCAGTGTTGTAGCCAAGCTAATGGGTTTGGAAGCTTTCTCAGATACCATCTCCACAAATGACGGTAGGACCCCCACGATAAAGTCATGCCCTAAAGAAGCTTTTTCTTCACAATTAACCTCAACAGCTGAGGAAAGTAAGCAAAATCAAGTTGCTAATTCTCCACATGCTTCACAAAACAATCCCGTTCTACCATCACCAAAATTGGATAGTGCCAATTTTGTCAGAAAACCAACTACAGGTTCAAGGTTTCCAATGGAACCAGCTCCATGGAAGCAACAAGATTTCAGTCAAGGTTATCCTAAAATGGCTCCACAGAGTCGGAAACCTCCAATGAGTACCCACCTCTCTTCTTCAGTTTATGGTGAAATTGAGAAGAGGATAACAGAACTTGAATTCAAAAGGTCCGGTAAGGATCTCAGAGCTCTTAAGCAGATAGTTGAAGCAATGCAGAAAACGAGAGAGCGGTTGGACGACCAAAGAGGTAAGTCTGCAGAAGTCCCATCGCAGAGAAGATGTAGTTTGGAAGACAGCTGCTCTGATCAGTCTAACTTGTTAATGTGGAACAATAGAAAGAGTTACCACCAAGTTCCTAATATCAAGGGACTTTCTGCTCCTAAGCAATTAGGCTCTTCTGTTGTGATCATGCAACCAGCTCAAGTGATCAACAACGTCAAACATCCAGTTTCATCCCCAGTCCACACAAGAGAAACATCAAATTTGCAAAGACTCCATGCTCAGAACCCTAAATATAACAGGGGCAATTCAGCTCACAGACAAAAAGCAAAAGAGCTCCCACCAAAGAACAATAATCTGAAAGACCCAAGTAGGCAACTTCCTTCCACTGACAAGAAGACTATTTGGGGAACTTCAGAACCAGATCGAATCTTAGGAGGACACTGGCGCACGAAAGTAGAAAATTCCAGTACCCCAGGAAGGAGTTCTGGAATGGTGAGCCCAAGGTTACAACAGAATCTACTCAGGATAGAAGAGCAAACTCATCCCACCACCCCATCATCAGACTCAGGGAGGGTCAGAAAGCATTGCAGTAGGATACTCATAGAAACAGGTCCGCAGAACAGAAAACACAAAATCAAAACAAAGGATCAGCCGTTATGTGATAGCCAATTGAATGAGCTTAGTAGTGAGACGATACACTTAAGTTACCAAGGTGACACAGCTTCCATTAAATCAGAAAGCATCAACAGCCTAGTCTCACAGACAGAAACAGAGGTCACAAATCTGGCTCATTCAATGCAATTAAATTCTGGAGGAAAAGAGGTAAGTAAAACAGAGCATGTTATGTTACAACACTGCTTGCTTGGTTGTTTATCATTAGTTGACAGGTTTTTTTTATGGTTTCAGAATTCTGTGTCAACAACGAGAGAACACATGCCAGCAGTTGAAATTTCAGTTATCATGTTGGAACAACCAAGTCCCATCTCAGTTCTTGATGATACATTTTACTGTGAAGATTCACCATCTCCAATAAAGAAGATATCAACAGCTTTTCGAGGTATTTTCCCATTGATCCTATCTGGAACGCAAAATTTCAGAGTTGAAGTATGATAGTTTGCTTAATAAGAATTTGCATCTGTTTACTAAAACAAGGTCAATTTGAACATTACACATTGCAAGTATATGAAAAGTACATCAAGCCAAGGCATGATGCACTTTGAAACTCATGATTCAGCATGCTCTTTCACGAGGATAGCTTAAATATTTTTCCCTTGTTCACCATTGCTTTTGCAGCACACTATTAGAAAATAATTGAAACGTGATGAGTATATATACTGATTTTTAATCTATTAATACAAGTCACTGGTAGTTGGTAGGTTAGCCAAACAGCTATGATGTTACCTCTTTGTTTCGATATCAAACATGAAGACAAAATGAACAATAGCACAGGCATCAATATATGCCCTCCAAATCATTTCATTTGTCCTCTTTTTGAGTAGCAATTGTGCTAATCCTTTTAATTGCCACTTAAAACACATCACATGAAAATGCCAACACTTGAAGGTTAGTAACATTTTAAAGTTAACATCAAATATTCAAGATATTGCACCAATAAAATCAATCAGCCAGAGTCCAGACTAGGAAATCAGAGAATCAACGAGACATGCATTTTACAACTACCATGTTTGATTGTATAAATTGGAGTCACGAACACATGACTGACTATATAATCTTTGATTCTCAATTCTCAAAACTGAACAAAAGATGAGAGTCCAAGTCCTGATGAAGCAGAATGGCAACTTGAGACGGACTGCACAAGATCCAGTTATGGTTGCTACAATCAGAAGTCAGAGATGACGAAAATTCCAGTTCACAAGCTTGGATTGTTGAATGCTAAGCCTGATGAAATTGCTGAAAATGACAATGCATTAGTATATGGGAGCCTCAATCCAGATCACAGATACATCAATAAGATACTAATGACATCCGGACTCCTCAAAGACTCAAGCTTCATCTCGACAACTCATCAAATCCTTTCCTCACGCCATCGTATCAATCCTGACATGTTTTATGTCCTTGAACAAACAGAGGAATCCATGGAAGGGATGAATGGAGAAGCAATTGAAAAGAATAATAGGATGAAGTTGGATAAGAAAATTCAAAGAAAGATTATTTTTGATATGGTAGATGAAATACTGGTTAGCAAAATCACTTCAGGCAGATTATTTGCAGCAGGAAAGAAAAGGACAAATAGAGAGGGGCTGTTGAAAGAAGTGTACTTGGAGATAGACCGTCTGTACAGGATATCAGAAAGCACTCTTGATGATGAGGTAGACGAAATAAACAGACTCTTAACTGCAGATATGATGTATCAATCAGAAGACTGGGCAGATTTCAGTGGTGAGACTCCAGCTTTGGCGTTGGACATTGAGCGCCTGATCTTTAAAGATTTGATCAATGAGGTAGTCACAGGTGAAGTTATGGGTTATCATGATTTGCCAAAGAGGTATTGCAGGCAACTGTTTAGCAAGTAGTATTCTCCCTCCCCCCTTCTTGCTTATATGTATACTTTGGCCCCTGAGGTCTGTGATCTATAATGCCACAGATATCAGCAATATAGCTCTTTTAAAATTGGGGACACAGATCACATTTAAATTAAAGTAGCTTCTGTTTCTTTCATCTGCTGCTTCAGTCCATAAACATGCAAACCACCTAAATGAATCATTTGGCTACGAAAGTTAGGATATTCTGATCACATTCCATGAGTCAGATCTTAGAATTCTATCCCTTACTATTCCTGATCCTGAAGTGAAATAGCAAACATCCGAAGCATCTGAAAGCCTTGAACAGAGCCCCAATCCTCAATCCCCTGAATCACACCAATTGTATTGGCTCCTATTAGCTAAATTGGCGTAAAAATTTACACCTTTCAGTCTTTCTAATGTACCGGAACCCCTCATATTCCAGGGTGTCAAGTGCAGACTTCTGGAACCTTTGAACGCAAAACTCCGGTAAATCAAAGTACTTCTCTCGAACTAAATTTCCCAAACATGCAACTTATTTTCCTTAAATCCAACAATATATAGCATTTTTAACTGGAAAATCATCTAGCGAACACTGTTCGAGCGAAAACACTAGGTGTGCTTGCATTCGCAGAAGCAGAACAAACACGCTAGAAGAATCCAATACCGTTGAGCTCCGCTGCAAGAGCCTGTACTGAACCGCAATCTAGCGGGGAGCTGATGAAAACAATTGAACAGAATAAATTTGGAAAATGAATGATTTAAACCACTGTAAACCCTCACCCAATATTTTAGAGAGGAGGCGGTAAAGATAAACTGAACAGTTGGAGCTGTGAGTCCCGACCCGATTAATTGATGAAACTAACGCGACTTTAGTTTAAAGAATTGGCATCGCGACCAAAACGCATGATGAGGTCCAATTTTAGTTTTCTACTTAATTTGGGGAAGAAGAAGAAAAATAACACTCTGGGATGGATTTCCAATAAAGTACTAATTCAAGTTAGCCATAAATAATACATCTCATTTGCTAGTTTTAATTGCTTAAAAAAAGATTTATAAATCAATCTAATTTTTTAGATTTGATTGACTCGAGATTTTGTGAATTCAGTAATAGATTTCCCTGATGAGATTTATTATAACCACAAGGAGATTACAAACATATTAAAAAGTGTAATTAATAATAATCGAAACGAAGCAAACATTGTAATCACTATTCTATTCAATTCAAATTCATTCCAAGATTCCATCTCTTGTACAATCAAATTCCAGAACAACTCCTCAACAATGCCACACTGCAAACATTCAAACCTGCCAATGGCAATGGTTCCCGGACTCATGTCTGATTCATTTCAATTCCATTATCAATTTCAAATGCATGATTCTAATATCAAATTCCCCAATGGTACGTAGATATTCACCCTCCATGTGTTTCAAGAGCATCCCCTGCGTACTAGGGCGGGGGATAAAAACGAAAAGAGCCATTAAAGTGGACAGATGAAGGTTTATGTCTTGCCATAGTGAGTATCAGATTGTAGGATGCATACAGAATGTACGAGTGTGACTGGAATTCTTCTTCCTTGCAGAAACTTCAACATTTGGGCAACTCCATTAAAACCAACGGAAACAAGCTGATCTGGCTAAATTCCATCCCACTATTGTGATCTGCAGGGTAGAAAGATTGACAATTTGATAAATAGGGGGAAATAAAAAAGTGATGATGGAAGCAATGAAGCTCCAAGGTAGAACAGGGTCATAATTAAGCAACCTTAATGTTCAAGCAAGGTCTGGCCTCTATCAATAACAAACACACAGCCAAAGTAGTTTCCAAGTTAATTTAACAGAGTCAAAAAAATTCTACGAATAGGCAATTTTATATCTGTATCCAATTTCCATAATAGGCAAAACAATGGAGCGTATATTTTAATGCGAATGTGAAAAAGGGGAGAGGATAGAAGACTGAAGCTGCTTACAGGTGATAAATTATTCACTAACTACACGCATAAAGTGTGCACCATGCATGAACCTCCCCCCAATTCAGAGGTGAAAATGATGCAACATCACAATTGTACCAAGGCCTGCCTGCTCTATCAACCACCATTAGTACCAGATATAACCAAGATAAGCTTTGACAGGCAAGAAAGCTCCTCTAAATTAAAGAGAGAAATCAAGTTTCAGTTCAGAAAATAATGGAAATAAAAAATTTCACCACTTAAATCCCCAGTTGCATTAACTATTAATACAACCTGACAATCAGTGAAAGAACTTATTTGGAAAAAAGAGCGGCTTACTTCAATGCTACCCCTAATTTGTCCAAAAGAAACATCAAAGATACACGGTCAAAACAGAAACTAAAGAATAGAAAAATTAACAGGGGTAAACAGTGGAGTCATCAAGACATACCCGTGACAATCTCTTCAACCATCCTAAGCAAAAATGATAGCAACGTACATCCCACAGAAGCACTGAGGCAACACAGATCAAAGTGCCTCTAGGTGATCAGAAAAGCCATCACTCCACTGAGGCATATCCTTGCTGGTGAGGTAGTGTCAGAGCTAGTGCGTAAAAATCTTTTCATGGTCACATAAGTGACGCTTATGCTTATAGTGTTAGTAGAAAGTCGGCCATTCACCTTAACATGTCTTCACTTTAGAAACACTGTATAAGAATTATGAGCTCTCTATACGGCTGCTTTAACAGCTTACCAACGCTAAGCATGCAATACTTGCAAATGCATGAAAATATATGTGACCATATGGAACACGGACATAAGCCAGACTTTTATCACATTTAGATCTTTTTTATGGCGTGAAGGAAAAATTTTCACCATAAGGGAGCGTAGGCTATAACTTGAGATTGACTGTCAGGATGAGGTTGGAATGCACTGCAGCAGAAGGTTTGGCACTTAACGTTGCATGGCTTTTTCTATGAAAGTGAGAATGCGTGGTACAAATGAAAATAAATTATCATTGCTGGTTGTATTCACTTAATTTTCTCATAATCCAGGGAAAAACCCTAAAAGCGACGAATTCACCCTAAAGTCAGACAAGATCATTAAAAACCTGTGTGCTTTTAATGCATCCACATCCACGAAATTGTTTTACCCTTATCTTGCTACAAAAGATTTAGTGTTCTTCTTATCTGTTAGATTCACAGGATTTTGTAATCAGATTTACAATTATTATGTCCAATAGCATTTGATCCCTAAATAGAGCTACTTTTCAACACTTCACACTAATGTATTAACTTTTCTGAGTATAAAAATAAGCTCATCAGTTAACAGCAATGAACATAGTTGAGAACATAAGATAGAGAAAGAACACAGAGAGAAATGGAGCAACCAACAGGAGCACCCCAGCAACAACAGCAAGCATCAACCCCTTTGAAATGCCCCCGTTGTGCCTCCCTTGATACTAAATTTCGCTACTTCAACAATCATAGCCTTGCACAACCCCGACATTATTGCAAGACTTGCAAACGGCAATGGACTGTAGGTGGAAACTTAAGGAATATCCCTTTTGGAGGTAAAACTAGGAATGGTAAGCAAACAAAAGCCTCATCTTCAAGATGTGGCAATCCAAGATCTCAAGCCCCAGAACCACCATTATCACTAGGGGAGGAACACCTACAGAACTCTCAATCTGTGACACCAATGGCAGAATTAATTCCCCAAAATTTAGATACAACCATGACCCAACCAGTCACAAATCTGCCTGCAGAAATATCTCCATTCAGTTCATATTATTTCAATGATGAGATCTCTTGTTTGGATGCTATACAATCTTTGATCCAGCCAGAAGTTACCAATCAACATGTCAATGCTTGGAATCAATTCGACAGTGGCAGTGCCAACATGAGGATTCAGCATGAATGGAATATTCAGTCAATGGCACTAGAACAGGTTTTACCACATCAACTCCCCAGACAGATCGAGCCTTACCAAACTCATAATCATGCCAATAATCCATCTCCTTATCACTTATACAACAATAGTTTGGTTCAACCTACCAGGCCTATAGATCCTTTACCCCAAGACATCATGAATAACTTCAACTTCTATACATCAGATGCTAGTGTACGGAACAACTTCAGCGGCAACATAGCTGACACAGAAATGGATACAACTACAGTGAACGTGGATGAATGGCTTAATTTTCCAGGATATGGACCACCGTAGGTAATTAATGAAGCCATGTTTTAATCCTAACGCTAGTTTCACAGGTAACATGGCTTTACTATATCTTCCCCTGTTGCGTAGTGAATAGATTTTGTTGTTCTCATTTTTTTCTTCCCATGATTTAGTAATTCGTATTTCATGTGATCTTCATTTTTCCAGAAATATTCAAAGGTATGCCAGGAAAAAAACAATAAGTAGCGTCCACTGAGTTTTTATGTTAAACCTAATAAATACACTGTTGCTTGAGCTATAAGCATTACAAAGTCTGGAAAATTTACATTTTGCAACTCAAGAAAAATTGGGTGGTGAATGAATGACATGATCTAGTCATCCAAGCAAAAACAAATTCATTGATCTGAGTTCACAAAATTACAAGCACTATCCAGGAAATTCACCTGTTGATCATCACACCTTAAATTTTGAATTGTTTAAACAAATGAAAAAAGATCAAATTTATAATAAACAAATTAACTAAATTTTCCTGTGTCTTGTCTTGAGGTATAAGATCAACGGGAAAACAAATAAAATTCTCCACAGATCAACCGTACTATAACATCCTCAAATTTTGTTCATACGCAGCATCTATTATCATATCATAACAACACAACGTGGAAGTATATTGTATGATTGTTGAGTCTTTTATTCGTTGAGGATTTAATTGACAAAATATTTTTTTGAAAAGCAACTGAATGTTGAAAAAATTAAAAGTTGAGATGTGAAAGTAGAATTATGTAAAAGTAAGGGGGGGTTAGAAATTGAAGTATCCTTAGTCCTTATGAAATTAGAGAATGCTGGGTCGTAGTGGCTCCTAAAACTCAAAAGGGGAAAAAAATTAAGAAAGATCTTGTTTCCTACGTAACTGAAACATCTAAACCAAACTCCATTCAGCACTTCATGGAAAAGCCTCAACTTCTTCTCATGTTTCGTTCTAGCTTTTCTCCCTTTGATACCGGCAATAGCAGATATAAAGATCGTCAATTTTGAAGACGAGAGTTTCTGTTGCACACATTCTTACAACCGGAGAATATTCTTTAGGTTTCCACCTATAGACCATTACCTTATGCAAAGCCATGCATAACAAGATGTCGCATAGCCATTTACAGTCGAGAAATTAGTATGTAAAAAAAGTCGCAACTAGGACATTTCAACAAGGTTGGCGATTACTCCTGCTAATGGGGTTCATTTGCTTCTCTCCTTGCTCCATCTCTATCCCCCACATCGTCATTCGATGTTCTTTTTACCTATTTAGTCGCCAGTATGCATATATATATATAGTGATAGCTATAGTTGACCTCA
>NC_026159.1:2172388-2210091 GCF_000512975.1 Sesamum indicum | reverse complement strand
GAGCACATACCCATGCAAACGATGAGATTCCAGTTTGGCTGCCACACAATCTTTAAATAGCCCTCAGTAATCTATCAACATTTCAAAGGTGAACCCTTATTTGAATGTGCAAAATGCATTTTCCCTCCAATGGCATCAAAGCCGGTTTTATCGCGACAAATTGGTAGTCATTGTGAATCCAGCCAAATTTATAATCTAGATAACACTGGGAATCCTCATAATTTATGTATTGGTTCAGCTTATAAGGCCCATGAATCCGTTGCCTCGAGACTTTACCAATAATATCGGCTTCTCTACACCAAATCCTAGTTTTAGGAACAAACCTAGTGGCCAAACAACAAACATGGAAACAAGTAGAACTCCAGTAAACCGGACACCTAGTTCCAGCAACAGACCACAAGAGAAATAAACGCAGCCACGTGTAAGCACCCCATTGTTTTAGTAGTTAATTAATACGCATTCATTTCCTAAGGCAGAAAAGGGCATAAAATAAACACCAAATATCAGGAGCGCAACTCGAAAGATCACTTATAAACAGCAAAGTACAGATGACTAAACCAAAAAAGTAATAGAAACTCATGCAAGTTCACGCATCATCTATCCCAGAGATCAGCAGGCAAATGCATGATAGCAGGTTAGTCATCTAGCATAATAATTCACAACCACTGAATTGAATCCGCAGAATCTCAAGCTGCATCACCAATTGTTTCTCCAAAAAATCTAGGTTATACCAGAAGATCACTTGTTTACTACGCCTTGAAGATTAATTAAATCCATGGCAAACAAACGAGAAAATGATCTCAGCTAAACACTCCACGTAAAATTCACGCCGACTCTCCACGTTCGCTGCGAGTAGTGATTCGACCATCACAATTAAGCTCGCAACAGAAACATGAATACAATAAGCAAACGCAAATCGACAATTACAGAGATCCTAACAAAAATTCAGGGAAAACGAAAAGGAAAGAAGAACCTGAACTTGGACTGAAATTCTGATGAATTCTCCAACTACAGCCACTCACTCAGTCTTGGAATGTCGATCGCGTCAAGAAGACGCACGTAGGCACAGGTGTATATATAGGCGCGCGCGCCTGATTCTTGATAGCATCACCTTGTTTGATTTTCAGTCAGGAAAAGAGTATTCAATTACAATATCCCTAAGAAATTCGACAGGTAAATTCATTAATTCGTTGAGTTTAAGGATGATTAATGGTTGCTGCTTGCCTTGAAATTCAAGGACTAGTTTTGCATTGTGGGGAAAGAAAATTTAATACACAGCTCTAATTTGTACCCTCAAATTATTTCCATCACAATTTACTACAGCCAATATGTGCACCGTAATTAAATAAAACTTAGGGATAATCAGAGTCCCCTCCCTTGAAATTTAGTGTAATTACATATGTAAACTATTTATGGTTTAAAAAATTATATGTAGCATTCTTAATATTTATTTTTATCTAACCAATTAGTCATTCATTGGTTAAAAATCACTAAATTTACTGATATTAACAAAAAAAAAAAAAAATGAATGAAAATTGATATTTACCCTCGATCGACATATTGCGGGTTAAATAATTTTTTGGGACTAAAATGCTCATATAATAGTGAAAATATACCTTCTTACATGCATTAACTCGTGAAGACGTATGAGAATAATTTGGTAATAAAAAGATTTATTTTTGACCTGCAATAAATTAGTAATAAGTCAATTTTGAATAAATATAGATTTTCTGTTCGATTTTTGTTAATAGCAACAAATTTGATAAACTTTGACTAATAGGAGGACTTATTTGTTAGATAAAAATAATACTTAATGGTGCTAAATGTAATTTTTCAAACTAATGATTAGACATAAATTAATAATTAATAACACAATATTTACTGTATATTATTTGAAGGAGGGACTGTATTTGCCATGTTTATTAGTTGGGATTGAATTTTAGGAGAGATTGGGATTTATTAAAGTAATTTTTATTCATAAAATTTTGATAAAATCATTGTTAAAATATTCTGAGGAATGTACTAACCAACTAGCTTCCGTAGCATAGTGGTAGTGCGTTCGCTTCGTAAGCGAAAGGTCGCGAGTTCGATCCTCGTCGGGAGCTTTAATTTTTCAGGAACTGCGATTTTTTCCGCAGTCTTGGGCTACTATGGGCCAGAACGCATGGCCCATTATCTAACAAACTGACCCATTGTGAGCAGTCTCTTCAAAGTTACCTTGTTTATTTTCTCTTCCCCCCCCTTCCTTTTGATTTATTTACTAGTGGTTGGAGATATTAATTGGATGACAGTCAATTATTTTTTAAATATCTACCAAATGGAAATTGATCTCCGAAATTTAATTAACAAATGACATAGTTGTTTACCTTTAATTATCATTCTTAGATGTGGGATGCAACTGCGATTGTTTTAATTGTTCATACCGAAGTAATTTGCGCGTACGAAAGAGATTGATACCTAATCAAAGCTCTAGTATGAATTACATGGCTATTTTAAGTTAATATAATAGCAAAAAATGTGAGAAGGATGTTCCTCCTATCGTGTCCTTTCTGGATGAGGTTCTTCTTATCGTGTGAATATAATTTTGTGGATCTAATGTATGTGGATGAATGTATAAGGTCACTTTTTCTTCTAGTTGTGCATCTTTTGACCTTGCCTCCCCTTCTCCAGTGGAAGAGGTCCCTCTTTTTAGGCAACAACAAAATTGTTGTAATAGATCACGGATTTGGGGCTATTATGGCCTCATAATTATTGAATAAGATTGATCCTCTCAGATTTGGTGTTGGCTGATACCCTTCAGATTTGAGGGGCAGTTGGAGAATACCTCCATATTCAGGGAGGTTGTTGGAATTCGTTAGGGTTTGGAGTCCTTCTCTCTGATGAAGCCACTTGTCATTGAGGGTCTGTTGGGCCTCCTTTTTTTTTTCTGGGGAAAACGTAAGTTTCATAAATGAAAAAATTGGCATAGTACAATAGTGCTCATAAGCTATGCTCTTTCTCGACAGGTCAAAGGATACACTACAATCGATAAAATGCATTAGTACTAACAGAGCTAGGAAGATTTATGCTCAAAATTCGTAGTCTAACATTCTCTATTATAGCTAGCTAACGTGACCGGTGTCCTTGCAGTGTGTTCGAACCTTATCAAATTGTGTTCCCTCCAGATGTGGTAAACGCAGGATCCAAGTAATGTACGAAAAGTCATATTAATGATGTGTTTGCCCTCCACTTCCTAGAAACCCATTCTATGTCCAACCGCCACTCTTTGTTTGGCCATAGAAACTGTATGGTCTGTCTGACAACTGCCAAGCACCTTCGACTATAATGACAGTGAAAGAACATATGTGTGTGCCCGCCACTCTTTATTGGGCCATAGAAACTGTATGGTCTGTCTGACAACTGCCAAGCACCTTCGACTATAATGACAGTGAAAGAACATATGTGTGTGTGTCTCCAAATTATCCTCATCGCAAAGGACGCATCCTCCTAAATGTGATAACCATTGCTTGTCAGTTGTAGTAAGCTTCTCCTGTATGGCAAGCCAAAGAAGTTTATGTGTCGAGAAATTTTAAGAGGTCCTGAAAGTAGTGACGACCAACCTACTTTAGGGCCAGGGGGATCAAACAAATGATAAAGGGCTTGCGTTGTGATAGCATTGCCCGAGAAACGTTATCTTGTCATTACCTCCGTGAATAATAGGTAATGCGTGCAAGATCTTCAGACATTCAATATCAATGAAAGTAAGCCATTACCACTGACCCTCGTGAATAACAACCTGCAGCTTCAAGGATTCTTGCAATCCCATAATAATGGGCCCTCGGGGAAACCCGCTAGAGCCGTCTGCCAGGTCCCTTTGGATCTCCTAGGCTCTCCTAACCTAGGTCTCCTTGGAGCATTACGAGCTTCTTCTTTTTTTTTCCCCTTCATCTTTTTGTTTTTTTAGACCACTTGGGTCTCTTTAAACTAATTTATTTTTATCCACATCACATGTATATATATATATATATATTAATGAATGAGATCAATATGCAATAATACAAGGCACAATGAAAATTATTCTAATATTGCTTCCTTATCATTCTAATTTTGCCAAAGTCATCATAATCTACAATAGAATGTAACACATAATACATAGGCAAAATAGTAATTTTAGTCTTGTAATTTAGGAAGGATGGTATTTTTGGTCCTATATAAATCGGATTTTATGATTTAATCTTTTAATTTTATAATTTTGATAATTTTAGTATTTTTTTTCTAGTTAATTTGATTTAAAATTGAATGTGACTTAAACAACCCAATTAAATTATAATTTTAATTCTATAAATCAATTTGTGCAAGATAAAAAGTGGCAACTTCCTAAATTATAGAATTAAAAATGCCAATGTCCCTTAAGTTACAAGATTCAAATTGCAATTTAATTGTGTCATATACAAGTCAAATGCAATATCCGTCCAATTTGATCGAAAAAGAATGAAAATATTAAAATTTTAAAATTACAGGACTAAATTGAGAAAATTAATTTATGCAGAATAAAAGCACCATCCCCATAAATTATAAGACTAAAATTGCATTTTTTTCCTAAACTAAATTATTTAAGATTTCCAGTTCTCTATGCACCCTGAAATAAAAAGCATTCATTAATTGGATTCAGTATATATATGGGTAAATTACAATGAGCACTCCTAAAATTTGACATAATTATATTAATACTTCCTTATTGTTTGAAAAATTACAAATACCTCATAATGTTTGGTGAAATTATGTATTCTTGAATGGATATTTGGAATTGCCAACTGTTCCTTGTTGTATATATTTGCTTCTTTGAACGAGGTGGATCGAAAATTTTTGAAAAATTATAAAAAAGTTATCCACTCAGTCCCTATTTTTTTTAAAACAAATAAGTAAAATTATAATTCGCTATCCATAAAATGGAAGAAAACCTAATGAAGACTAGTAGATCGGGCTAGTTGTTAGATGACTGTTAAAATCAAGGATATTGATAATTTTTTAAATAATAAAAAATTATTTATAATTATGTTAAATCTTAGAAAAATTACAATTTTAGTCCTATAACGTATGAAAGGTGACATTTTTAGTCTTTGTACGAATTGATTTCCGCAATTTAGTTTTGTAACTTTATAATTTTGAAAATTTTATCATTTTTTTGGCCAATTTGGCCGAAATTATAATTTATTTGCAGTTTTAGTCCTACAATTAGATTCATATAGGACAAAAATGGTAACTCTCCTAGGTTATAAGATTAAAAATACCAATGCATCATAAGTTACAAGATTAAATTGTAGTTTAATTGGGTCATATATGCAAGTCACGTATAATTTTCTGACGGAATTGATCGAAATATGATGAAAATTATCAAATCTTCAAAATTACAGAACTAAATTGTGGATTCAATTCGTATAAAATAAAAATTATTACTCCCACAAAATTACAGAACTAAAAATACAGTGTTCCCACAGAAATTCATAGTAATTTAGCCCGCCGTATTTATAACTCTTACAGTCTCTGATTCTTCTCTTACAATATACCCATGATTGGATACATGCATGTGTATGGATAAACACTCTTTTTGTGTACTAACTGATCAAGATAACTAATGTATGAAAAACTTACATGAAAATTCTCAAAAACTTTAAGGTAATTATAATTAAAATTAGATCATTGCAAGAAAGGTAGGGATAGGATTAACCCTAAAGTTTTATAAGTGTGTAGTTTGGGTTACATAGAGAGGATGGGGGGGGTGGAGTGCAGGCCAATGGGGACCCTCCTAGCTATGACAAGAACATTGCATGGTGGTCCTAATTGTAACTATTATTAATTACACACACTCACACATGATAACAAACCAAACCCTAATACTACTTTTGTACCTTCACCTAACTTTTTTCTGAATTCGGATTTCGGACCACACACTATCTTTTCTTTTCTTTTTCTTTTTCTTTTTTCAATCTTATTTACTTTGTTGGATCTTGTGTAAAGTTGACGTGACTACAACTGTCGTCTTCACCCCGGAACAAAACCCTTCTTCTTCTTCTTCTCATACTTCTGCTCCTTTCTGCTATATTTATATATATATACTTAATTATGATCACCAAATAAAAATGTAATTTAATTTAATTAATTCCTATATATTAAGATACTTGAACTTTGTATATATTTTATTAATAATGTTAAATTCAAGGACATGCATGCAAGATGATGATGAACTAATACTGAACTGGGAATTCAACAGGCCATATGCAGGGGCTGGGACCATGCTACCTAGGTTTTTACTAGGCTAGAAATGTGATTTTTTTTTCCTTAATTTTGTGGATTGTAATAAAAGGGGTGGGAGGAATTAATTAGGCATATATATATATATATATATATATGGAATTTCATCGATGAGTATATGAATTAATTTAGAGGATGATGAAGCCGACATTAGAACAAATTAAGAAAAAATTCTTGGAATAAGTCTTTAATTTCAAAGCTTGATGGGAAGAAAATATGCAAGTGCTCATGCATGGAAAAAGCTATATATACATGTGTGTGTATATGGATCATGTGGAACAAATTCATTATTTTTCAACTATAGTTGTACTAAATAATATTAGTACCAAAGCTAACCATTTCTTTCATTGTCATCAACAACATAAGACCTTGATCATTGGTAATAAAATGAAATATTAAACAGACAAAATCTTTATATATATATATATGTAGTAGGCACCTTACCAGTGTATATATGATCAGCTATATTCATCCACTGTAACCAACTGGAAAGCTTCTATGTACTTCTCCCAGAAGCATCTCTGGCACTTCCATCGATCGATCATGTATATGAAATCAACCATGAAATCACAATCTTGACAACTATGATCACTAGAAATTAATTCTCCGATTGATCCCTAAACGATGAGCTTGTCATCATGCTTGCTCAGGAGAAAAAAACAGGCATGATTGATCTAAACAATTCTCCAAATGCTTAATTTAAGGCTGCCCCAGAATTAATTGAACTCATGAGTGCCATTTCTTGCTAGCTAGCTTCCGTCGTTGTTTTGTGAAGGGAGGAGATTTGCAGTCATGTTGAAATGGATTGGCCTGACAGGCTGAGTAGTGGAGTCATGAACAGGTGAACTAAGGGAAGAATTTGAGACATGTGAACTCTGAAAGTTCACTTGTTTCGGGTCGAATTCAGTACCAGTGGGAGGCATTTGAGAGGGAAAATAAGATTGTGTGCTCAATCCAGCAGGCTGATACACAAGAACCTGATGATGATGATGAGATCCTGATGGCACAGTCGACAGCGTTGGCTGCAACGGGACGAGGCTGAAATTGTGCCAATCTTCGGGTTGAGCCATTAATCCATGGCTTCTTGGAGGGTGAGATAGAGTTAAATTTGAGGGATCCCATCTAACAAATGAATTGAATGGATTAACAGCATTAATTGGTAGTGAAGAGGGATTTTGGCTGGAGGAGAAGTTGTATGCAGCACTTTGGTTTTCCAAGTTAAATTGCCTTTGATCTTCTTCATTTCTTGCCCAATTAGCCTGATCATCTCTACCACTTGTTTCTCCTTCAAAATCCTTAGATTTCCCCCCAAAAACACTTGGTCTGGGCTGCGTCAAAGGATCATTAATATCCCAATTGATGCTTCCTCCACCGATCTTTAGGCCGTGTTTGTCCGACTGAGAAGCTCCCAATTCATGATGGGAATTAGACAGCACTTGCTCAAGACTTTGGCCAATTAAGCTCCCTTGAGGGATTTGGAGTGGGGGCAGTTCATCAATTTCATGCTTTGCAGCATTGAGCAACCAATCAACCACTTTGCTCGGCTGATTTAGCCCTAACCGGTCTTGAAGATCGTATAATTGGATGGCAGTGGGAACGGACAGCCTCACTCGCCTGTCCCTCAGCCCTCTTACAGTGCAGACTTTGCTGTGCCTGTCTTTCCCTCCGAACGCTCTAGAGACGCGCACGATTCTTGGATCCTTAAACCTGGACCAAGACGTTGTCGAGCTCGATGATGAGGCCTTGAAGTTCTTGCTGGGATTATGATCATGACTTGTGCTGCTCTCCTGCTTGGTGAAATCTGTTTCCCTTGGAATCATCTTATGCTGCTCATAATTTGTGCTAAAAGCTGATGATGAATTAATTGCTGCTGCAGAAACCGAGGATGTTGGATCTTGATGAAAACCCTTCTGCTACTTCCCTCCTCCAGATCCTCAAGATTTTCTGTTAATTATGAGAAATTAATAAAAATACATAAACATCATCAAACTGAGAACAATATTTGCAAACCAGTTTGTCCTATTTCTATTCATGTAATAGCTAGACAATCCCAGCCTGAAAGATTATAACATAAGAAATCATTCGCCTTCACGAAAGAAGAACTTGCCGTCGACGTTTGCACACAAACTGAAGTATAATTAAAAAATAGGCAATTAATTAATTTCAAGAGTTCCTCAATCATGTTCCTGCAGAAAATTGAACTGCTGCAGATTGATGAATTGATTGAACTTCGAGAGAGAGAGAGAGAGAGATACAGATATATGCATATGATTTGATTTCTTGTGAAGTATGATGCAACCAAGGACTCAAGAAAACAAACTTGTCTTTCATTACCAAATTAGAAACCAAAATGATAAAAAGAATCTTACACAATTAGTTTGTGTGAAACTACCACATAAGTTTGTTGCAGGATTACCTGTGGTTTGGGTTTTGTCTGAGAAGAGAAAACTCAATATGCAATATGAATTTCCAAGTATTGAATGCGGCTTTCTTATAAACTCAGACTCAGACAACACAGACACAGACAACACAGACACAGACACAGGGCCAGCCCTTGATGAGAGCCATATAGATAGATAGATAGATAGACGTTAATCTGGAAGACTAAAATTGAGTTGATGAATAAAGAGATGTACATATACAACTGATATTAGGTAGCAGTATGAGAGTATGAATGATTAGAGAAAAAGAAAGAAAAGAAGATGCTGCCCTCCGACCGACCATGCTCCAAGAAAACAAAAGAATGGTGCACACAAGCCCACGTGTACATCCGCATCCCATACATATACATACATATATACATATATATGCCAGTCAAAATCTTATCAATCAAATACCCTCATCATGCTTAAATTAACCTATATATATATCAAAGTTAAATTATATGCTAATTTATAATTAACAATGAAGGAAGACGTTGTTCTAATCTACCCAAGAAACTGTGTATATTTTTCTTCTTTGTGCAAATATATATAGAAAAAGTTGGGTTTGGTGCTTTATCGACAACTACAAAAGGCATTATGGTTGAGTTCTTATCCTACGACATCAACATGGGACTTGACAGAATAGATGCACGCCTGTTGCCAATCTCACACAACATCCATGTTAGATTATATGTATATATTGCTCTATGATCCAAGACGACAGCTGCTAGTTATCTTTGTACATTAGGGCATTAATTAATAATCTCAACATTTGTATGAGGAATTAAGGTTTCTAATTATACACACACATATAAACAATTGAACTCAAGATTGACCGATCGATCGATGTCTAGAGCAATTATAGGATGTCAGCGGTTGGATTAATGAGGGACCAAAGTAGTGCTGATTCCCATTAAAACTCTTTGATGATCGATGGTCAGCCTACAATACATATATAGGGGGGAGGACCACACTGTCTTTTGTTCCGGCAGTGCGTGCTGCTGCATGCAGACAGATTTGTTTTCAAAGAGAATGCGGAATTTTTGTAATTGTATGGATGATTTTTGTTTGGCAGACGTCCAAGATTTGCAATTGAGATGAGAGTTTAAGCCAGCCAGCCGTGTTCAACCTTCTTTCTCTCTTTCTTACATCTATCTATGCTGAAAAGGATTTAAAATGCGCGTCTTAATTTCGCCATCCATCCATCGGACAACGATGCGCTACTTAGCTTCCTACCTCTTTCAAGAATAATACCATTGTGGGCTGCCGACCAAATAAATTCTCTCTCTCTCTCTCTCTCTCTCTCTCTCTCTCTCTCTCTCTCATACACACACACATATATATATATATGGGGTTAAAAGTATTTTTTGTCCTTTAATTTTAGTCATTTAACTTACTAGGATTCTAAAATAGTTCTTCAATTTTTTAATTTACTTAATTTTAAGACACTCGTCACCGAATTTTATCAAAAATTGAAAGAAATATGACCAGAATCTGACGTGCCATTTCAAATTGGGAAAAATAATTTTACTGGCTAATTCTATATGATATGACAATTACATGACTTAACAGAAAAAATAAAATGTGACATAGCATTATGACATGGATTTTTTTGGGAAGAAATTGCATAAATATATTTTATAGTATTTATATTATATATACACAATTATGTATATACATAAAAATACATATATATATTATGCAAAATAAATATTGGCTACTGCGAATAAAAATATTAATATATATATATATATATATATATATATATTTATACAGTAGTGCTTGATGAAATGCTCAACCTTCAAAATTAAATGTAGGCCTGGAAAGAGGGTTTGATATTTGTATATATGTCTATGTAGCCATCCCAAAGGGGAAAAGACTATGATCAAATTAAGTATTATGCATATAAATAATTATTTATATTTAAATGCCAACTGCATAGTCGACTCATAATTGAGTTAATTAATTAGCTGCCGAGCGTAAAATTGTTAATAACTACTGTTTCAGATTGAATTTTCTATTTTAAATCATATTGCATCTGACTTGCTTCAATTACCAGGTCATACACGTGTATAAAATCTTTTTTTTAAATAAAATAAATTTTATTATTCTATACACGTAATATACGTATATTAAATATATATATAAATCTTAATTAATATGTAGCTAGTCCTCAAAATTAATTGTGTGTGACAAAATAATTGAGCATGAGGGCCGGCCGCAACCCCAAAGTTAATTAGGTTAGGACAATTATTTTCAAGGGAAATTAATGGTAGAGTACAACACATGAGATGCATGGAAAAGCTACCTTGTGCTGTCCTTCGGTAACATATGCAATTAATGACTATTACTTTCTTAATTAAGACAAAAATCGATGCGGAAACTTAACTTATCCATTATGAAAAATAATTTTCGTCATGTTGACAAATGCATTAGTCGCATTTGCAAAATTATGACCAACAACTGCTGCGTACTATTTATTATAATTATTTATTTATAATTAGGTATAATTAAATATTATATTATTTTTTCATGTTTTCACAAAAGTGAGGAGAGGAGATATATATATATATATATATAGATATAGATATAGATGATGTGGTTTTGAGGTAGTACGTGATTCTTAATTTAGAGTTGATCTCCAGTTTGGAGGGTGTTGTGAAGTTAGCAGGTGGGTCGGAAGACAAGGAAGTAAATGATATTGCAGCAACAGCGTTGTTTGTAACTCAGAATTATTGGTACTTAGTATTCATCGTCATCATCACATGACTGTGTCAAGAAAGGTGATGGTGAACAGAGACTGTGTCTGTAGGCATGTATAAATTTCTGCAATTAATCAACCATGATTAATTATTACATGGAAAGATCAGCTGTCAAATCTTAATTTCATGGAATCAGATTCAGACACTGTTTTCCAGGGAAACGAAAAGAAAAGGGAAATTACATTACATGCATGTGTGTGTCTGAATTAGTACAAATTGGTCATAAACAGGCAGTGATGGATATGATGAGAATCTCGAGAAAAAAAAAAAAAGTAGTAAGGAAAAATTGCAGGTAGATAAGAAGAGGTATTTACAGCCATTTGCATTATTATTGACAATATAATATATATGTATATATATGGTCCCCAGATCCCAGACAGGAGGCTTTTCCTCAGAGTTTCAGTGATACATCCCTTTTATTAGCCTCTTTCTTTGAAGTCTGAATTATATCCCCCCACCCCCACCCCACCGGCCGTCAGGGTTTTCTTTCCAAGCTGTGAATCTATTGTTCCAACTTCCAGCTGAGTCCTGTATTCATTTTTGTAGTAATTGAGTTCTGGTATACTGAAATATTAACTATAGGACAAGTTGAAATGCATGGGGAGTGTGAGTGTGTGTGTAACAAGGGACAAAACTCTGATGTATTTGTTCTGATGAATGAAGGGTTTTGTTCTTGACCTTTTACCTTCTTGTCACAATATTAATGTAAGAATTCAAGTGGGAAAACAAGGAATAGTAGGCTAATTTATTGAACATTAGGCCTAGTTGATGGGGTTAAACTCATCAAATTTGGCAATATCTTGAAAAGTTATGTCCTAAGAAATATTTTGTGATGTTTAAAATCCTACCATCAAAACTCACTAATCATATAGTCGTTGTAGTACGTTGTTTTTGTTTGTATATAATAAATAATATATTTTTCATCTTTAAAAGTATATTAGAAATAAAGAGTAACTATATATAGCCAACACATTACATTAAGAAAAAGAAAAAAAAAATTAATATATCAGTTAATATAAAATTTGAAAAGTTAAATAAGTTAATCATCTTATGTATATTTTTGGTATTTCAAAAAAAATTTGTAGCAGTGTCACGTTGATGAGTGTGGAAAGTTTGTATTTTTTTTTATCTTAACTAGTCATCTTGGCACAACGTCTCTACGTGTATATAATAGATTGTCTTTCATACTTTAAAATATATTATAAATCAAGAAGTTAAGTATGAGAAGTTGAATAAGTTAATTATCTTATCAGTTAAAATATATTTTTTAGATTATAAAAATTTGTGCAACAATGTCAAAACTACTATTTTGTCTCTATAACACTTCTTCTTCTTCTTCTTCTTTTTTTTATAATAGTATAGATATAGATATTGATGTTTGTATTCTTGGAGCGTTTAGATAGGCATAAGTCCAAGATTTAGCGCTTCGATTGCATGGTTTGACAGTAGAACTTCAAAGGGCCATAATTTTTGTTCGGCTAGAGTTAATAAGAGAAGTGCCATCTACCGTTTCGGTCATCTTCAAAAGGAGAATCTCTTCTCTCACAACGGCAATCCACTATTTTCATGAGGGACAATCGATCGTTGCAAAATTCCATCATTTTGACCATTATCTGGTGGATTCTTTATATTTTTCTATCTTTCCATAAACTTTGCGTATTTTTCATATTTTATATAGTTATCTTTTGCACTTGGTACTTTTTTGGAATATTGCTACTATAGGTATAGTATTTTAGGGCCGAGTCTAGAGGGCTTTTGAAATAGTTCAAATTTTAACTAGTTCTAGACATATTTTACCTATACCGAGATTATGAATCTATCTTTAAATAGCTAATAGGATTCATTCGACAATAAATTGTTAGCTATAGTGAAATTCACATCTATTACAAAATTTGAAATATAAATTCAATTAAAGTCTAGTAAATCTGTAATCATGCAATAAAAGCTCCCGACTCAAGATTGCACTGCCGACCCACATAACAACCGGATGGACAATCTAATTACATAAGTCACTGCAATCTATAGAAAAGAAAAAGTGAGAGAAGGAGGCTACGCGATGTTCCAAAAGAAATGTACCAATTCAAAGAACTTGATTAATAATCATAATTTCATGAGATATAAATGATGGATAAGAAAAGATTAAAACAAGGAAAAAGGGGGGGAAAAAGATTGGTGTCAGTGAACATAAAGGGACCACTCTGATAGAGTGTTGAAGCACTACAGAAGGTGGTACTATACTACTATGCTCCTTTGTCTCTTTATTTGGTAGACAATTGATAGGCGCATGGAAGCAAATTGTAATTTGTAAGCAGCGTGGTGGTGGTGGTGTGCTGTACTTAAAGTTGTAGCATGTGAAAGTTTAATGGATACTGTCGGAAACCAAACAAAAACTTAATTGGAGCGTTGCTACGTACTTACTAGCGATTTAATCACATTCATCTAACGTTTTTATTGCTGCAGGAATAAGTGTTGTATATATTATAGAATCATGAGAAGAAATTTGGGAAAGAAAATTCCACAAAGTAGAAGGTAATTTGTCTCATTGATATATCATTTTAAATGGAGTTGATGGACAGATAGGGGGAGGTGCAGTTCAGTAACTGCACCAACAGATGCAGCAGCTCAACAGTAGAGAGATAAGACAATCCTGCTGTTACTTCCACATAAAGGATCACTCTGAGCTCCCTCCCTCTTGAGGGTATCCTAATTTAACTCACAATTCATATCATTGTTTCTTTATTTTTATTATTTTTCTTTTTTCTGGCAGCTCTTGGTTCTTGATCTTCTTGGACGCTTTTTAATGTTGTCATTATGGCGCATCGATACGAGTACTTGTGCTTATCTTTGAAAAAGTACACTATTAATTCCTTGATGCATATACAAATTGTGATCATAAATGCATTATAATCACATCACCATCGATACGAGTAATTGTGCTTATCTTTAAAAAAATAAGTATACTATTAATTCCTCGATGCATATAGAAATTGTGATCATAAATGCATTATAATCACATCACCATCATATGTGCGTATCGACAACCACTAACAAGTCCTATTGATTTGCATTTGAACCATCTTGATGAACTATGAAGTTATAATGTATGGTTGAGCAATGTGTCGGATGAGTGTATTTGTCTTGTATAGTGATGGAGATGGTAAGGATATAATGAGGGGGCAGAGCTGATGATGAATTGGTGATAGCGAGCGGTGTACCGCGGACGGCATTGGCAGTAAAAGAGGGACCCTCAATCTCATCAATGGGCTGCTGCCCAGTCAGTCTTGAGCTTAAATGTAATAATTTGTACTGGTGACTGCTTTGTTTGGTTAGTTTACAAACAAAATGCAAACCAGTGATGAACCCATCGGACATTGTGCTCAACGATGGTGATGGGAATGGGCATGCGCGAATGGGAACTGTAGAGGGATAACAACCACACACTAAGCACGTGCACGACACTTTAGTTGATGAATACCTCCGCAATTCCTTTATCACGTCACTGTTGATTGACTAAGATTTGCGAAAATGCTCTTGGGACTCATACTTTGCAAATAATTGGAATACTGCAAACTATGGCAAGAATCAAGTTATGGGCCTCAGTTTGGACTACACTTGCAGCTACAAAAAGGGTTTGTGTGGGACAGAACATTTTATCCAAGGTATTTATTTCTGAGAGACCAGAGCATGCATTGAACTGGGTCAAGGTAAAACTGTAAGTGAAACAGTTTACTAAGTCTTACTATATGTGACTGTAATAAATCATGTACATGAACATCCAGGTTTTATGAGTGAGCAAAGGAATGTTGGATTTTGATTTCAAGGCATCACTAAGCAGTGTACCATGGGATTACTCAATGTATAATGTGCAAACTCACCAACTGATATATGTATAAATTCACACAGAGATGGGTATCATACAGGGCAGGCATTTTCTCAGCCATCTAAGTTGTTCACCATGGAATGCTGCGATAATGACATGTCTTATTTCTTGCATGTCTTTCCGCAGAGCTGCTGCATATTCACACAAACTTCTTGTAGTTCTGTAATGCTCGAACAACTAAAAAAGTAATGTTATGAACTGTTATCAAGTTTTAGTTTGTAAAATCTTAAATATATGTAGCTCTTAAATAAACTTTAATACAACTAGAACAAGAATGTGGGTGCAAACTATAGTCTCAACAATCACCGAAAAGTTACTTGGTTCTCATGATTAGTGTTGTCTAGGCGAATTTCCGTGGCTTAGAGTTCGTGCGGGACAAAAAAATCCACTAAATGTAAATGGACTTCTACACCCAACACTTGTCATCCTACAAGACCAAATGGACTTCTTCATAACGTATCACCTACGAATACACTCAATTCCTATCCTGATAAAAGACATTATAAAGAAGGAAGCCCAGATACTATCAATACATATCTTCATAATGGTGCAGAGATGAAATCATGAACTACCCAAGCTTATGGACTACTATATATATCCTAGTATTTAAGAAATATCATAAACCATAACTCCATCTCTAATTGCAATCATTAGACTGCTTAACAGAACGTAGCTTTTCATTTCCTACAAATGCAGGAAAATAATTTAAGTCATTTGAAAAGATGAAATGCTGTCCAATAGACCTGAAGTTTATGTAATCCAGTGGAAGCACATTCACATTTTTATCAGATGTCAAATCACATGAAGATTGACTTGCTGGGTTTAAAAATTTAAAAATCAACTCTGTGAAATATCAAAATAATTCACAGAGCAGAGTGTTATAATGTGCAGAGTGTTTTCATTACCTCAAGAAATTATACAAGCTTCAAGGGTCCTGATAGCAATCAAATTTCAGAACAAAGGAGACCAAATGAGCCACTCTTCCAACGGCGTTCAGAAATATAAAGCAGCATTGAATATTGCCTGAGGTGCAACATGCATTATTGACAGAAGAACTTGACTACACTTTATGTCACAAACCTTCTTGCCTTAATTAAGATGTCTGAATACATGAAACAGAGATCAGGACGGGAAAATAGAGAAATATGGCAAGTACTAAAAGGCAGAGAAACCTGCTGTGTGAAACCAGGTTGACCTTTCTAAGCCTCATCAGTGAGAATTTTGAGAACTCAGTTAACTGTCGCATCTCACAGACCTGTCGCATGAAAAAATGACACTAAGACCATTAACCAGAACCCTATTCTCTGAAGGAACACTGTTAATTAGAGCTAGCCAGCCTAAATAACTTTTCAAATGCAAACATATATGAATTCATTGAAAGTTCAAATGCAAGTACTACCCAGGTGCAATGCTTACATCCAAGTAGATAGCAAGATTGTGATGAATATAAGTCCAATTAATACACACTTTTTGTCCATTCAGAATCTGGTGTTGTTGATTTTTATTGATAACTAAAAATTTCAGCCTCAGATTTCACTTCAGAAGTTCAGAGATCTAGGAAATGAAAAATTCGCCGCGAAATAATGAGCAGGCTGAGGTAGATACAGCTTCTAAGCATGCAGTCAGTATACTCCACCGGTAGGGTCTGAGAAATAGGATCGTGACCCAATATGGTACCAGATAAGGTTCAGGATGACAGGTTACAAGGTCAGAGAAGAAAACGTTAATAAACCGTTGGCAGTTCTAATTTCAGATTGGGGATGCAGGAGTCCCAAATCTTTTATTTGGATAGATTTTGAGGTACTTAAGTGCAATTGAATATCCGGAATGATGTGCATGGGATTCAAAGTATTGCGGCACATCATACTATGACAGTATAGGACCAACCTCCATTCTCCAACTCTTATTCTGAACAAACATACCTTTGTAATAATTATTTCAGACCCTTTAACAGTATTAAGTTTTACCTCTCTTCTTTGGAAATAATATCGTATTAGATAAGAACAATAGGAAATGCATTCACAACAAATTCAAAAGTCTATTGGAGCTTTTAGTATTGAAGGGCAAAGCTCAAAAATAGATAATCACATACACAAAAAGTCTGATGATAATATGAGTCTAATTATCATGAGCTAAACTAGTTTACCAGACCAAACCTCATGGAGTGACTAATATCCTTGACCTTTTTAGTTTGGACAAAATTCAATCTACCATTTAATTGGATTAACAAATTAGCCATTTATAATATATTCAGACAACTGAAACTCCACTCACTGGAAAAGGATATGGAAGTGGTTTAAAATATCAAAATTGTTAGAGTCTATTCACCACCACTGGAAGCAGTCATTTACATATTTTTTACCACACAACCTACATCTACATGATGAGCCAAACTACACATATCAGCAAGGTACAGGTAGTCCTGTTGCACTGTCATTTCTTGAAATGCCACTCCCCACCAATATTGAATGATCAAAAAATTTGATTTATCTGCTTTATCAGCTGACAATTCCTTTCAGAAACAAGTATACCATATTATCAGCAGCATGTATTCTTCACTGTCCAAACTAGATAAGTCTCTATAGAATAACAAGGTTAAGACATCCTACAAAAAGTTGGAACCAAAACAGTTAAGATCCCCGACACAAGCTTCATTCTTAAACACTAGCATAAACGAAGACTCTCATCTCATGATTCAATATGTCTAATGTTACCATGTAAGTTATATCTAAACATCATTTCCATCACATAAAAAATAGTCTCAGTAAATAAACATTTATTAAAGCTCAAAAGTAAAAAAAAATCAAATACCCAGTTCAACATCAAACAAGCAAACAACCATCCATTTGAACTAAATCAAATCCATCTTCCAAATAGAGATACGTAAAATTCATACTCGGAGATTTTATTTCTGGTATCCGCCACCGATAGCATTATCATCCTCGATGACTTTCGCAGTCAAGTACGGCCTAGGGAAATCAGTCAGATCAAAAGTCTTCTCCTTCATCATCTTCTCCACGTCAGCCTTCTTCAAAACGGTGCGTTTTATTGGGGGTCGGTTGCGGCGCTGGTCGCGAGAGAAGTACTTGATGTCGTAAACGGTTTCTGGTAAGGAAGTGGGGACGATGGCTTTAGCGGGGACGGTGGCGGGGCAGAAGACGCGGTATTCCGTAGCCTTCGGTACTGCGGAACGATATTCTGGATCAGCTACAGGGCCGGTGATTTCCCAGGGTTTCTTTATGTAACGACGGAGGGTTTGGATTAGGGATTTCGCAGCGGACGCCATCGCAGAATTGGGGATTTCTTCACTGCGTCAGACTCACCAATTGCCGAAAGAGGAATCGCTATGCCTCAAATGGAGACTTGTGCTTTATGAATTTTTATTTCTAAAAAAATCGAAATACTTCTCGTGGATTATAATTTTGTTTCTAACGAGTTATTAAGTATTTAAAAAAATCCATAATATTTCTGAAAATTTATAAAATTAAGTAAATATTCATAATAGTCATAAAAATATTACCTTTCTTTATAATTCATGCATATATATTTTAAGTTTATATTATTTATGTGCGTAAATATCATTTTTGATCCTTCAATTATGTCACTTATACAGACTTGATCCCTTGAATTTGTGGCTCATCAAATTTAGCCTCTAACGTTTGAAAGTTTCAGAACTCATACCATTAAAGAAAAGGTAGTATGAGGCCACTCCACTAAATACACTTTTTTGCAGTTTTATTCACCCAAATTACTACTTAACACAATCTCATAAGTTTTATTTTCAATTAAGAGCATATTTACTTACCAGTACTTTGGATAGTTTCCTGCATTGATTAGGATGGGCTAATTTAGTACATGTTTACTTAACATGGGATAATGATATTGGTTATACTTGAAACATGTTTACTTGCATTTATGATCACAAGAATTACATTATAAATTGAGAATTTTACCCATACATGAAACAAAATGTATTGTATAGTATTCTAGCACCCTTTTAAATAAATCAATTTTTCACTGAATTTTACAGATCAAATAAAGATCCAAGTTTCAATCATAGAATCAAAGAGACTCATTCCTCAATGCCATTTAGAGTAACATTCAGTCTTGCAAGAAGTGGAGGAATTGAAGGCAGCTTGGTTTGGCAACAGTGTGTCTAAACGATGGAATCATACTTGGATGGATCTGAAATTGATTTGTCTGAAACTCCATCAATAAGCTCAGTTATAACGTCAACAGTCAGCCATAAATAAAAACGCCATAAATGTCGTCCATTTTTTTTTTCTTTTCTTGATGTTTACTTATGTATTTCCAAAGGGAAAAGTGATGATTATATTACCAGTTTGGTGTTTGTGTTGCAATCAATTTCGAATCGATTTTTAATACTATGTCCCAATTTTGAAGTAACAAATATCAAATTCTTTGATCAAAACTTTTATTTCCTTGGCTAAAAAAATAGTCTTTACATTAGTATTCTAATTTACAATAGGCAAGACTAGTTTCTACAACAGAGGGCTTCAAATGTCCTTGGACTTGTGTCAAGATCATCTTCAACAGAAAAGGTCTTTTCTTGTGTCGAGATCATCTTCAATAGCGTTGTTTCTCGACACATCTTTTCTTGTGTCAAGATCATCTTCAACAGCGTTGTGTCGCATCGTATGACATGTCATCATGTAAGCCTGAAAAGAAAAACAAAAGGCAAAGAATGAGAAACATGTGCAATCTATCTATACTCGTTAATTAAGGCCGAGGACTCAAAGCCCATCACTGATTTGTCACATGTGCTTGCCTAAATAACCTCGTACCCCCAAGAGGTGGACATCTAAGGTTAATGTAGAAAATTTAAATACTCTACTGAACACACAATGTACTTCAACAACATTCAAAACCAAATGGCAAGTTATGTAGCCACGTTGTTGCTCTCTCTCCCTCTTCCTCTAACAGAGAAAGTGACCAATGTTCCTATATGTTTCCCCTTTGTCAACTTCTCCCTTATTTGAAAATCCAAAAAGTTGAAAGCCATTGTATTTTCCTTTGTACACTTCAAAACCCAAAAGTCTGCTTTGATTTTTATAAAGTGTCCAAATTCTCACTATTCTAATTTGAAAAGAACAGGTACATGGATTTTTTAAGCCTCCGAAAATACGAGGGATGCAAATTGAGAAGAATGCCTCTTTCGAGAACAATACTCCAACCTTTTGGCAAATTTGTTCCTAATTTATTCAATCCTTTTGGCAAATTTGTTCCTAATTTATTCAATATGTTGGATTTGTTTCAAGGGTTTGCTTTTGCAGAACTATTTAACATCATATATTTAACATTTTGTACAAATTTTACAAAAAATCATATCTCGTCATGTTATTGACATTTGACTTTTACAGGTGTATCACAATATAAAATTTGTTGGAAAATTATTACTATACAAAACACAACTTATTTATTTGTGAACTTCATTAACAAAACATCACATACTAAAATATTGACGGTTGTGTACATGCCAATTTCTCGAATACATGTGCATTTGTATTGATAAATATTATCATAATTAATACGTCAATTTTTTCCAGTGTTCTCGATAATTAAAAAAACTTACATTCAATCATCAAAATGTGGGGAAATTCATCCATTTATAGGGAAAACGTCAGATGAATTGCTTTTTTGAAATGATGAAAACTGCTTTTTTATAAATTAAAAAAAAAAAAAAACTGGAATGGGCTTTTTCGAGGAATTTCGAAGCATTTATCCAAAAGCAAATAAATGAATGCATCTCACAAACTACCAATTATTAGGTAGGTTTTTTAAACAAAATGCTGGATACAAAAGTTTGTGCACTAGAATCTGATTTAGGAAGAAAAAAGTTTATCAAAAGAAATTTATTCATTCAAGTAAGTTTTAGACAAAAGGAAAGACCAAAAGAGAGAGAGAGAGAGAGAGTAAAATACTTGTGGTAAAACATGAAATGAAGGCATTTAACAAGAAAAACAAATTTCTAAATATAAGATTATTTAGTTGTCAAAACTGCATGTTGCTTCAAACTACCAATTATTAGGTAGGTTTTTTATACAAAATGCTGGATACAAAAGTTTATGCACTAGAATCTGATTTGGGAAGAAAAAAGTTTATCAAAAGAAATTTAATTCATTCAAGCAAGTTTTAGACAAAAGGAAAGACCAAAAGAGAGAGAGAGAGAGAGTAAAATACTTGTGGTAAGTACATGTTTTAGAAAAATGAAGGCTTTTAACAAGAAAAACAAATTTCTAAATATAAGATTATTTAGTTGTCAAAACTGCATGTTGCTTCAAAAAACATTTCTCAAATTTGAGACATCATATTAAAGAAAGAGTTCTCAAATCCCTTTAAAAAAAATCAAAAGTGGCATGTAGACAACCATCCTATATTTTGGCATAGTGTTCCATTATCAAAGATCACAAATAAATAGTTTATGATTGTATGGTAAAGAATTTCTAACAAATTTTTCTACGATACACCTGCAAAAGTAAAGATGTCAAGGAACATGACAACATCATTTTCTGTACATCCATACAAAATGATAAATAAATGGCATCAAAAAATTGTAAAGCAAACCCATGAAAAGAACCCCACAAAATGAATAAACCACGAGCAAATCTACAAAAAGAAAGAAGTTTTGTTCTTCCGATTGGCATTCAACTCTACACATGCATCCTCATATTCCTAGGAGCCTTAAAACATACACATTCCTGTTTCTTCCAAATTATAATGGTGATAACGAGGACACTTCACAGAATCACAGCAGGGTTTTAGGTTTTGAAGTTTACAAATTGTAAAAACAATGGTTCAACATTTTCTTGATTTTCAAACGTGGGAGAAAAAATCAACAAAGTAGGATGGAAAGGAACAAGGATCACCTTTCTGGTAGAAAAACAAGTCGAGAGGAAACCATAGATACAACGATTACCATTAGGCTTTAAATGTTGTCAAAATGCATTATTGTAGCAGCCAATGTGTGTTTCAGTTGAGTGTTTAAATTTTCTGCTTAACCTTTTGATTTCCACACAACTCTTAAGAATAAGAGATTACTTTAGTTTGCACAAAATTGACAAACCAAATTCAAGCTGAGGCCCTCAATCTTACAAGAAACGAGTATAGATACAATCAAAATAAAATGCTTGTGACACATGGCACTGAAAAATGATTTTTCGAATAAGTTGATTCCAGTTTATAATTGTATGCTATATGTGTTATGGGCAAAGAAAATCAAATATTGCCTCCACATCCTATAATATGCATTAAGACAGGATTGTGAAAGCAACTTGAATATGACAAAAGAAGATAGCTAATCATTCGGGTTCCACAGGTGCAACCTGTTACTTAAACCATAGCTCATAGAGTTCTCCAGTTAAAGGGGGCATAAGCAAAATAGCAATAATACTCCATAAACAACAAACTACCAAGATGCAGGGGCATAAGAAACAAAGCAAAAATACTTCACAACCATGAAAGTTTTCTAGATGCAGACATAAGCAACAGAGCAGAAATACTTAATAACCAAGAGAGCTCTCCAGATGCACTTAAGAAAAGAAATACTGCTGATCGATCACAAGCTACTAATGATTTAAGAAGATTACTAAACTCCAGCTGAACTAGAAGTAAAAGAGAGCAGCTGGAAGGCACTTACATTACAGTGAATATACATATACAGAGAGAGATAACCTGTTAATTCATCAAACCAAGAAACCAAGCAACAGAAAGAGTCACATGCACAATAATCAAGTTGTAATCTCTCCAAAATTCACTTATTTGCTAGTCTACAGTATCAAGAATCAAATCATAAGAATATTGAAAAAAGAGACTGGATTCAAAGATAACACCACTGTGAATACCAAGAACCAAGGAATATAAGCAATGCAAAGCCATGGTAGAATCTTAATGCACAACTTCAAGATAAGAAATGCTGAAAGCACAAAAATGACAATGCCTTTGAAAGGAAGAGACTATGGAAGTTACACAAGAAACTTGAAATGAAATGATTACGTCTCATAGCAAATTCTCTTGAGGAGACGTCGCATTTACCCCCAAGGAGGGAATGTCGAACAAGCAAGACCTGCCAATATAGACGTAAAAACGGTGTCCAATCATGTTGATAGTATGAAATATAATATGAAAATTAGTAAATATATAGTTTAAATTGTGACGCTTCACTGCTCTTCTAAATCACCAGAGTGACTGCACGGAAAGTGTAGCACAACCAACTTATCTGAGGAAGTGTACTGGACCAGAAAAGTATAAAGCATACAGTTTGTGCAGCTCATACCAAGGAGGGTGTATGAGAATCAGGCTGCCAACTTCCAGCTCAACATCACTACATATTCTCGGGTTGAAGATGATGGTCAAAGTCCTTGCCACCCCTTTCATTCTCATACGCAAGCTATCCTCCCAATATGATTTCTGAAGAGGCAACACATGTAATCACGTAATTTTTCTGTCATTATAAAGGATCATGCATGGAAACTAGTGGATGTGTTCAGTCAATCATGTAGTCACTAAAGTCACATAACTTGTTGCTCCTTTCAAAAAATTTAAGTATTTTTTCGAATTGAACTTTTTAAAGTTGTTACTCCATGATTGTACACACACACAAGACTATGCAAGGATCTAGTTTTCAAATGATTCCAGCAAATGCAACTGCTTGCTAAAGCTAGACTGTGGTTTTCATTCTTTAGCTAGTTTGATGTTCAGGTAGCAAAGCAAACCTTTCCCTCTCCAACAGGTGCACAAGAACAAACAATCAGCTCTAACAGCCTTATTCGTCACAGATTGAACCGAAATACTAATTTCACAAACAGACCATCACACTTGAAAAGATGTAGGCAAAATCAGAAAATGCATTTGTTTTGTTAGTGGCCTGTATGCCACTATCAAATAAATGATGATAATGAGAGGTAGAACTCAATTGACAGAGACATACATAATTGCAAGGAATAGGTTCGTGGCGATTGAAATCAATGAGTAAGGATAACAGATTGATAATGAATTCATCATGAGAACTTTCAAGTGAAGATTAACATGAATCAAACCAAGAATTCCAATCAAAAAGTCCAGTTTTGTAGTTTCCCACCTGATACGTAGTGCGAACAGCCAAGCATGAATATCTTCAAGAAATTCAAGTTCCTTCATAATCCTGTCGGGATTGGCAATAAAGGAGGATGCAGATTAAAACCCTGAAACGCATATACAAATTTGAAAAAATAAAACTACGATTGCGGTAATAATTCATTCATCACACAAACAATAATAAGGCTTTCCAAGAAAATGCAAGAAATCATATTGTTCTTGCCTTTCCAAGAACTAGTACAGAGAAGGAGATTGCAGTGTGCCTACGGAAAAACACAAGACCTAATTACCATTACTCCCACCCCTCCAAGAAACATCAACATATATAACAACCAAATCAAGAACACAAAACAATTTCACCGAAACAAGATCATAAAACCCCAATTGAGGCCGTCAAAACATTAAAAGAAAAGGAAAATACCATAATGAAGTAGCCGATGAAAACATCACTAGCATCTCTACCGTCAAAGTCGTAAAGATATAGACCCAATTTATATCTAACAGCCTTATTCGTCACAGATTGAACCGAAATACTAATTTCATAAACAGACCATCACACATGAAAAGATAACCAAAATTCATACCCGGAAATTTTATTTCTGGTATCCGCCACCGATAGCATTATCATCCTCGATGACTTTCGCAGTCAAGTACGGCCTAGGGAAATCAGTCAGATCAAAAGTCTTCTCCTTCATCATCTTCTCCACGTCAGCCTTCTCCAAAACGGTGCGTTTTATTGGGGGTCGGTTGCGGCGCTGGTCGCGAGGGAAGTACTTGATGTCGTAAACGGTTTCTGGTAAGGAAGTGGGGACGATGGCTTTAGCGGGGACGGTGGCGGGGCAGAAGACGCGGTATTCCGTAGCCTTCTGTACGGCGGAACGATATTCTGGATCAGCTACAGGGCCGGTGATTTCCCAGGGTTTCTTTATGTGAAGACGGAGGGTTTGGATTAGGGATTTCGCAGCGGATGCCATCGAAGAATTGGGGATTTCTTTCACTGCGCCAGAGCTCTGCAGTTCAGAAGTTAAAAGAAGGGTGGGGAGAATGTTAAGAAAAATGTTGTAAATACTAAATACAAAGCGCTTTTCACTCACCAATTTTGTTTACCGTTGGCATCACAATGAACAACAATTTTTTTTTAAATTTAAAAATATATTAAAAATAAAAATAACAATATATAAATTAATAAATTATATTTCAAAAATAAACAATAAAAATTAAATAAATTAATTTAAGTTATTGTCGATACAATTAAAGAATTATTGTTGTGATGTTAAAATGACATGAGATCACTTTTGTAAAACAAAAATATAATTACAATTAATTTTTAAAATTATCTAATTAAGGGTATAATTTCATATTAAAATATTATATGGTGATGTTATTAGTAATCATGTAGTGAACGTAGATGATCTTTCTTTTATATACTAGTCGTTATGTCACGTTGTAATTATGGCTCGCAAATAAAATTATTTTTATGTAAATCAGGAATAGATACAGATATTAAAAATCAAAATAAATTGCCATTACTTTTAAATATTTCTTTTTTTGTATTTCTACTTTATGTTTAGATATAAATTTGTACGCAATCAATTTTCATGTCTTTAAACCAATATTTTTAATGTAGTTTTTTTTCAAAAGTTTATCATATTCTTATCAACAATATTTTTGGAGATAATTACACTGCTCTCTTCTGAAATTTAATATAATTGTAATTAAATTCTTGTAGTTTAGAGAAAGTTATGTATTGCATCCCTAACACTTATTTTGTTTAATAAATAGAATAATTAATTAATTAAAATTTATTGATATTAATATAAAAGTTAAATGCAAATTCATATTTTTATGCAATTGACTTATTACTGACTAATTAGGTGATCAAATAAATACTTTTTAAAATCAAACTATCTTTATACATGTTCGCACTTATAAATGCAATTATTATATAATTCGAACAAAACATAAGGGGAAGTTAATGTAATTATTCCATAATTTTAGTTCATATTTAACTGATTATGATTGATTAATTGCGTATCGTAGTTAAAAGAAAAGGACAATACCATTATGAAGTAGCCGATGAAAACATCACTAGCATCTCTACCGTCAAAGCCGTCAAGAAGAAGAACCCAAACAGAAAAGATGAAGAAGTAAACAAGAATCAACCCCTCTTCTTCAAGATCGTATAACTAACCGCCCATCAAGAAAGATATATAGAAATTACCATAAAATTCTCCAATTTATATACGCACACCAAAGTAGAATCGTTTTTCACTCACCAATTACCAAAGATGAATCGCTATGCCTCAAGATGCTTATCGTGGATTTTAGTTTTGGTTCTAACACATATTCCGAATTAATAAGTATTTAAAAAAATTCATAATATTTTTGAAAAATTATAAAATTAAGGAAATATACATAATAGTCATAAAAAAGTTAAACATATTACCTTTCTTATAATCCATATATATATATGTGATCCGGGTCGAAATCTACGCGACCTCCTTGGTTCGATCTCCCAAGCGGTTCGAGGTCGCTCCTCCCCCAGACTAGTGATTGAGCCCTGAGAAAAGAAGCAGATCGTTAGGCTTGCTGGGGTGGCCCCCAGCTAAGGCCCTCCGATGCTTAAGTCAGTGTTTGGGTTGAGGTTAAAATATGGGGTCGCTTAGAAAAATAGCGAGCTGAAGGTATAATGCGGTCAAGACGACGTACCTTAAATGCACTGACTGGGAGGTATTTATAGAGAACCTGGGGGTCTATCGATCCGCTATGCGCGCGCCACGTGTCTCAGGTCGTCGGGTCGGGTAGCGACCCGACCCGGTAAAAGTGGTGCGGGTCATGCTGGCTAGCTTGCGATTTTGGGCCCCATTAGGGGCAAAGTTGTCTTTTTACGAGAGAATAGGGTCTTACCCCCATCATTACTCCCCTACTTTTCTTAGTGTGAGTAGCACGCTAAGGAAAGTCGAATGGTCCATCGATCTCGTCCTTTAGATCATCACCGCCATCTCGATATCCGACCGTTGCCTTCGACATCCGACCGTTGTCTTCGACACGAATCTCCATAAATTTACCCCTATAAATATTGGGGGTTCGACTGCAGCTTTGCTCTTCACTATCAATTCTCAATCGTTCCTCGCGCGACCTGCTTCTTCCAGCTGCGACCTGCCTTCTAGCCAGGTACTTCCGAGTGACCTCCTTTTAATATTATGTCTTCCAAGCCTAGTAGTTCTAGTAGCTCATCTGGTAGTTCGAGTAGTTCTGGTAGTTCGTCGAGTAGTTCCGGTAGCTCATCTGCGACCTCACAAAGGCCCATAGCTCATAGGAAACAGATAGAATCTCCTAACGTAGGTGGAAGCGACCCGGAAATAACAATCCCGCTGATGACCTCCGAACATAGCGAGGGCGAACCAACTGACAGTCCTTGGTTAGCCATTGAGAGTACTTTATACTGGACAGCTGATGCGATCAGAGAGAGGTATTATATCCCTTCCGATTTCGAAATTATTCTACCTTCTCCTTCAGATCGCATGAATCGACCTCCCCCAAGCAGTTGTCCAATTTCTATTGTGCATTTAGCCGCCGGTTTGCGTTTTCCCCTTCCTCACGCTGTTGCTAGAATTTTATCTAGGTTAGAGATAGGCCCCATGCAACTAGCTCCCAATTCCATTTGCCATATTTTATCTTTTATTATCATAATGCAATACTTCGAGCTTGAACCCGACTTCGATAGCTTCTGGTCGCTTTACAAGTTTACGACCTCGAAGAGGTCAGGCGACCAGGGCTTCTTCTATCTCACTGCCAAACCAAACTGCTCCTTTGTTACCAAGTTAAAGTCCAATGTGGGCTCTTGGAAAGACAAATTTTTCTTCCTTCGACCTCCTCCTAACCAAGTCTGGCCATTCCCCTGTGACTGGCGAACTACTAAACCCGAACCCAAATTCCACGGCGTAGGGTTAGATGACGACCTGATTGTTACTATCATCCAGTATCAATATGCAACCAAATTGCTTTTGACGGAGCATACCCTGAAGCTCGCAGGTCTCGGTCCGGCTCCTATCCGAACCCGGGGTTCTTTAGGTGATCAATCTCTTACCTCCCTCTGTTCGTAATTTATGGTACTTAGTGGTGACTGGTTTATATCTTTGCAGATTCTGTCGTGATGGATGCCCGTATTGCAAGAATGGTTCGTGCCAAAAGGGCTAAGCGAGCAGTTCCTCCTTTGGGACCAGACTCCCAGCGTACTCCATCTGCTCCCTCAAAAAATGCGTCAAGGTCGCACGGAGTTCGCTCTCTGAGTTCGCCGTGCCCGACTCCCGTTGAGGTCGCTAGTGAAAATAACGATCCCGTTCCTGAGCATCTGTCGATTGGTTCCGAAGAACAAAGTGATCCTCAACCGCTCATACGGAAGAAATCCAAGGGGAAGCAGGTCGCTTCAGAGTCGTCTAAGAGGAAGCGGAATTCCCCGCGACCTAATCCTTCCTCCCAAAAGAAATCCAAGGCAGATTCTTCAGCGGAGAGCGAGAATCTGAAGGTAGTTGACGAACTGACTGCCTGGTGGAGAGAGACCCAGAAGGACCTCCAATCGCCTTCTTATAGTCCGGCTGCCATGGAGGGTGAGAGGCTGATACCGAACTGGGCCATTTCGGGCCAAAGTTCCGTGTTGTTGGCCAAGACTCCTGGGAGTTGTATAAATCCACCATCCTGCCTCGCGATCAAGCTCTCCTCGCTCCCATGTCGCATATTCGGGTCGAGCAGAACTTCGCTCACTCCCTCGCACGGGTAGTGTTCTACCAACTTCAACTTCTTTTGCTTTTGCTTTAACTAATTCTTAGCTGCTATATGTAGGTCTCAGCTTTCGGACATCATTTGTCCTTAAAGTGCAATTACTGGCGACATTAGAAGATGGTCGCGGACAAGCTACTTGAGGAAAAGAACTCGAAGTTAGCGACCTATGAGAAAGAGAAGGTCGAGCTCGAGGCTCAGAAATCTGAGCTCGAGGCTCAGTTAAGGGACCTCAGGCAGAAGGTCGCATCTTCGGTGGAGTCGGCTAAGGCTGAAGGATTTTCGGCGGGTCGGGTGGTCGGCCGAGAAGAATACCTCTCCTCAGAAGAGTATCAACACAAGCTCGAAGTTGCCCGAAATCAAGGTCGCGAACAGTACTTGAGTTCTGATGACTATAAGAAGACCTTAGCGGACACTCGGTTACAGGGAGCTCGAGATTTCATGAAGTCTACCGCCTTCACAACCGCTGTAGAAGCTAAGTCTGCTGACTACCTCATAGAAGGTTTTAATCGCTGCATTTCTCAAATAAAGAAGCTGAAGGGGTTTGCCGATGGGTTCGACACGAACTGGACCGACCCGTCCTTGGATGGTAATCTCGCGGCGTTCCCTGAAGAACCCCCTTTGAAACATAATGATGAATTTGCGGTCTTGGTGGAGGAACTTGAGAGTATGGACGAAGATGCAGCAGGGAAATAGGCTCTTGTATTTTTTATTTCACAGATCTTACTCTGGGATCGAATCTGTAAATCAAATCTGTAATTTATTCTTCTCAATGAAATTTCTTCTCAAGTGATTCCTCTTTCCTCTTCGTGTTCCAAGAATTCCCATTAAGATAATCATCAATCCGACCTCAAATATAGGGAGAATTGGAGGGATTTTCAAGCACTTTCCCTGATCGCATTGATCGGTTTTGGCTGACAGGGAGGATGCATTCTTTTAGATCGCATAATCAATGGTTACCAGACGATTTTGCACCTTATGTGGTCCTGACAGGTTGTACCCTTTCCAGGCCTCGTAGTTGGTGGTCCTTTATAGACGAGGGGTCCCGTTGTTGACGGTCTTCTGCAGACACAATAGGTCGCGCCTTTTGCAGGTCGCGTAGTTGGTGGTCTTTCGCAGACACATGAGGTCGCGCCTTTTGCAAGTCGCGTGATTGGTGGTCTTTCGCAGACACATGAGGTCGTTTAATTGGTGGTCTTTCACAGACACATGAGGTCGCGTAGTTGGTGGTCTTTCGCAGACACAGGAGGTCGCGCCTTTTGCAGGTCGCGTGATTGGTGGTCTTTCGCAGACACATGAGGTCGTTTAATTGGTGGTCTTTCACAGACACATGAGGTCGCGTAGTTGGTGGTCTTTCGCAGACACATGAGGTCGCGCCTTTTGCAGGTCGCGTGATTGGTGGTCTTTCGCAGACACATGAGGTCGTTTAATTGGTGGTCTTTCACAGAAAAATGAGGTCGCGCCTTTTGCAGGTCGCGTAGTTGGTGGTCTTTCGCAGACACATGAGGTCGCGCCTTTTGCAGGTCGCGTGATTGGTGGTCTTTCGCAGACACATGAGGTCGTTTAATTGGTGGTCTTTCACAGACACATGAGGTCGCGTAGTTGGTGGTCTTTCGCAGACACATGAGGTCGCGCCTTTTGCAGGTCGCGTGATTGGTGGTCTTTCGCAGACACATGAGGTCGTTTAATTGGTGGCCTTTCACAGACACATGAGGTCGCGCCTTTTGCAGGTCGCGTAGTTGGTGGTCTTTCGCAGACACATGAGGTCGCGCCTTTTGCAGGTCGCGTGATTGGTGGTCTTTCGCAGACACATGAGGTCGTTTAATTGGTGGTCTTTCACAGACACATGAGGTCGCGCCTTTTGCAGGTCGCGTGATTGGTGGCGGCATGATATTGCATCGTAGAATAGGATACCACTGGAGCTATTTATTTCATGTGAACATTCATACGTGCCAATACAACCAAATATTGTGATTGCATACATGATTTGTGATGTAAATACTAATATTTCAAAAACATAACAATCATCCGTCATGGAAATAAAGATATGAACATACCCACTGTAGTGGATTGCTATCTTCAGTCCTCGTCACGCTTGCTCTCTGGAGGTGACCGTCGTCGCGTACTAGTGGTATATTGGCGGGAAAGGTCCCCTCTCCTGCTACCTTCGCCTATTTCGACTTCGTTCTCGATCTCCTTCCCATTCTCTATCCTTGATTGCATTCATTTCCTCCTCGTTGATATATTTGTGGGCCAAAAGCATCAATTGTTCTAAATCTCCGGGGGGATCTCTAGCTAATGCTGATGCGAATGGTCTCTTTTTTAAACCGTGTATTAATATACTCATCATCATATCAATCCGCAGCTCCTGCACCTCCAATGTCTCATTATTGAATCTCCCCATAAAATCTTTAAGAGATTTCTCTCTTCCTTGCCGGATCGCAAATAAGTGGATCGCTGATCTCTTCGACTTTTGTTTGCTAGCGAAGTGGTATGCGAACCTGTGTATTAATTGCTTGTATGATCCAATGGTCCCGTTAGGCAAGCCAGTGAACCATTCTTGTGCCTTTCCTGTCAAAGTAGTCACAAACAGCCTTGCGTTAATAGAATCCGTTTGCCTATATAAATTCATTACCATTCCAAACATAGTGATGTGCTCGCGCGGGTCCTTCGTCCCATCGTATCTAGGTAGATCGGGTAATTGAAAATTTGGACCAACAACTTCGGATAGCATTTCGTTGGTGAAGGGCGAGTTCGTATTTTGCCTAGCCAGGTCGCCTTGCTTCTCCAGGTCACTTCGCTTCTTCAGGTCGTCTAGCTGTTGCTTCAATTTCTCTATCTGCCTTCTTACGCCTCCCACTTCAGCCCTGGACTGTCCTGCCTTACTGGTAGATGTGGTAGCTGATCTCTCTCTCACCCGACTGGTTCTTGGCATTATTTCCTTATTCTTCCTCATGCGAACAGTTACTTCTAATTGACCACCCAAGATCATTTTCCTCCGTTCTTCCGTCCGTCTTTTCCTCGATGGTTCCCTAACAGATGAGCAGTGCTCATCCATGACATTCTTACTCGCTATCCCGATCATCCGCTGCTTCTCTTCCTCGGTTAGATGCCACCTTCCCTCTTGTTCACGCCTAGATGATTCTGACATGGCGAATTCTTCCTCAAACCAAATCTAGAAAGGGGGCTTTCCTCAGTTTTCCACAGACGGCGCCAACTGATCTGGGTCGAAATCTACGCGACCTCCTTGGTTCGATCTCCCAAGCGGTTCGAGGTCGCTCCTCCCCCAGACTAGTGATTGGGCCCTGAGAAAAGAAGCAGATCGTTAGGCTTGCTGGGGTGACCCCAGCTAAGGCCCTCCGATGCTTAAGTCAGTGTTTGGGTTGAGGTCGAAATATGGGGTCGCTTAGAAAAATAGCGAGCTGAAGGTATAATGCGGTCAAGACGACGTACCTTTAATGCACTGACTGGGAGGTATATATAGAGAACCTGGGGGTCTATCGATCCGCTATGCGCGCGCCACGTGTCTCAGGTCGTCGGGTCGGGTAGCGACCCGACCCGGTAAAAGTGGCGCCGGTCATGCTGGCTAGCTTGCGATTTTGGGCCCCATTAGGGGCAAAGTTGTCTTTTTACGAGAGAATAGGGTCTTACCCCCATCAATATGTATATTAAATTTCTATGTATTTATGTGGGTAAATATCACTTTTGATCTTTCAACTATGTCACTGATCATGATTTGATCCCTCAAATTTCCGGCTCATCAAATTTAGCCTCTAACGTTTGAAAGTTTCATGACTCATACCATGAATGAAAAAGTGGTGTGAGGCCACTCCACTAGTGTAAGGGCGCCTGAATTGACTTTAAATAGTTTTCTGTATTGATTAGGATAGGCTAATTTAATACACATTTATTTAATATGGGAAAATATTATTGGTTGTACCTGAAATATGTTTACTTGCATCTATGATCACAGAAATTACATTATGAATTGAAAATTTAATACAACAAAAGTGTTTAAAGCTATTGACGGAAAATCCATTGACAATGTCCCAGATGATTCAAAGCTTGAAGATGATGAATATGCTTATTTTTCAATTATTCTTAAGCTATCTTATTTTGTAATTAAAAAAGTAGGGAAATAGAATTTTGCTAAAGATCTTTGGAATAAGTTAGAAGAACTTTTTACTGAAATTTCTTTACTCAGTAAGCTTTTTTTACTGGAGATTTTTTTAGATATAAATTTGATTACTCTAAAAATATTGAAGAAAATTTGGATGATTTTTCAAAATTAATTCAAGACATAAAATTAACAGGAGATAAACAAAAAAAATAGATTATTACTCTCCTATAATGTTGTTAAATGTTATTTTTGAAACTTATGGAGATGTCAAAGCTGCAATTAAATATGAAGGGATAATGTATATTTAGAAACAGTGATTAGTGGCTTAAAAAGCAAAGAAATGGATATTAAAGCTAATAAACCTAGTTAGTATAGAAATCAAGTTAATTTTGTTAGGGAAAAACTAAGAATAAAAATTTTGATTATAAGTTTAGAAAGTATAGCAAAAACAGGATTAGAAGTAGAGGTAAAAGCAGGCTTAGGCCTAAATATAAGGAAGATTGACATAACGAAGATAGATAAAAAGAAAAAAAGATTTTATAACTATGGAGGTAAATGACGCTTTATAAAAGATTGTAAAAAGTTAAAGAGAAATAATACAAAAGAAACTGCAAATGTATCTAAAGAAACTTCTAATGAAGTTTATATGTCACCTAGTCTCTAGTACCATGGACCGTTGCTAGACGGCTACCTATGGTGACGGGTGTTTCCGGTTAATGGTTAATTAGAAATAATTAATGAAATTAGATTTAATTAATTGTTTGTGTTGGACACAATGCCGAAGTCTAGTTGAAGGTGAACCTAAAGAGTCACATACAAATCACTATGGAATTGATGGAATTAATTTTGAATTAATTCCAGAAAAAATAAATTAATTTAATTGGATTAAATTAATTGAAGGAGAATATATAAATGATTGGATAATTTATTTAATAATCTATTTGATGGATAGCCCAAGAATTAATCAATTGGATTAAATAATTTTTTCAGCTTAACACCTATAAATTAATTGAATTAATTTATTAGATTTGGCTTAATTAATTGATTGGATCGATTAATTAGTATTTGAGCTTCGATTTATTTAATTAGTTAAATGAATCTTCGAACATAGTTGGGCTAATATTAATTTAATTAATTATTGTCCAGTGGACTTTGGTTGGGCTTGATTTAATTTGATTATATCGAACTCGGTGCATACTTGAAGTCCAAGCCCATTTGAGGGTGGTTGGAGCAAGTTAAGAAGGAGTTGAAACTCCTCACCATGATGAACACTATGGAGTGGCTATTTAATCATGGTTGAAGGTTATATGCATGTGTGTGTATAGGTTGCCTTAGAGGCAAATTCGATAGTTATTGAATTTTGAATTCAATTGTATGTAACATACAAAACTACACACATATCCAAAAAACTATCACATGAGCCACGAATTTTTTTCTCCTTTTCTCTCTCAAAATATTCTTCTTTTCTTCTAAATTTAATTTGATTCAAGTTAGAACATAAAACAATCCAAAAGCACTAAACAATACTGTTTGTTCGGTGTTGTTTTTCTTTTCATTCTTTGTTCTATCTAGCAATACAAAAAAACTATATCTATTCCATTTTTTGGTGTGGAAAACTTATTCTAGTTTGAATTATCGAGTGAATGGAACGTAAAGGGAATAACGCACGTTGCTGCTGATCTATAGAAACAAAAAAGTAAAGTTTTATGTTTTGTTTCTATGCTTTATGTTTCATCCTCTAGCCACTTGTCTAGCATGTTTATATATTTGCTATTATGCTTTTGACAAACACCAAACGCTTGGAAATTTCTAAGGGAACTCTCCTTTGAACCGTTATAATTTTTTTTTATTTCACGCTTACGCCGCGTTTTCAGTCCATACCAATTCTTTCAGTGGTATCAGAGCCCGGTGGGTGTTGTGGCTTTAGAATTAAAATGTTATTATGTATTGAGCATGAATAACATAAGGAATTTGTTACACTGAAATTTTTTTCTCCAGTTGTAAAATACACTACTACAAGAATTACTATTGCTCTGGTTGCACATTTTGATTGGGAACTTTAAGCAAATGGATGTTATAACTGCATTTCTGCATGATGATCTCAACGAACAAATTTATATATATCAACCCAGTGGTTTCATTGATAAGATTTGATTATGTTCTTATACTTAAAAAATGTTTTTATGGTCTAAAACAATTAACCAGACAATGGAATAAGAAGTTTGATCTCTTCATGCATTCTTTAAAATTTCAAAGAAGTACTATGACGTCCGTAGAATTTTTTCACATAATTGAAACACTAAATAGTAATTATTTAAGAATTTAAATTTAATCATAAATAAATTAAAAATTAAAAATGGAATATAATAAAACTTGAACGGATTAAATTGGAGTTCGTTATACTATTTAGAAGCAAATTATATTAATTAAGAAATTAGGTAGGAATGTATATGTGATTGTAATGTATGAACGTGTGAGATATGGTTATGAGATCGTATAATTGATGAAGTTAGTGATAGCGCTATTGTGAATTAAAATAAAAGATGATACTTACCTAGTTAGGAACATAGTTAATTGGTTACGATAATATGGTAGATGATGATGCGATATGAAAAATAAATGAGTTAAGTTAGGTACCATGGCGCGTAGGGTACCGAGATATTTCGGGTACTGGGGGATATCCTGTGTTGTTAGCTACACACTAGGGTGGTGCGGGAATGTCATGATTGTTGTAATGTCCTGTGCTGATATTGCTACACACCGGGATTGAGAGTATGAGGATATCACATACAATGGGTATCCTGTGCTGTATATGATAAGACATTGACTCAATAATGATAGTCGGCAAAACCGTTGATTGATGTACTCCAATTAGAGTAAGTAGGACACTTAGATAATTAACGATAACATCAAATATTATGTCGCGGACAGATTTACAGTTGCGATTTTAGGTTGTTTAGTTGTTAAATATTCTAGTATTTTGTCAGGTTTGTATTTAAAATTTTGTGTGTTGTTTGTTACCCTATTTTCCTTTGAGATTATGTATATGAGGACATGTGTTACGTGTAAATATAAAGTTTTGTAGATATCTATTATCTCCTGTGATATCTACATACTATATTGATAAAATAGAATTTATTTTTCGAGTTGAAAAAAAATTACTTATAGAATGAGTTTGCTATTAAGGAAAGGATGAAATAGTGATCATTAAATTTAGAGAGTAGGGGGTTTTAAAAGTATAGAAACAAGTTTTGAAGTAACAAATATCAAAATCTTTTGATCAAAACTTTTATTTCCTTGGCTAAAAAAATAGTCTTTACATTAGTATTCTAATTTACAATAGGTAGGACTAGTCTCTACAACAGAGGGCTCCAAATGTCCTTGGAATCATGTCAAGATCATCTTCAACAGGAAAGGTCTTTTCTTGTGTTGAGATCATCTTCAACAGCATTGTTTCTCGACAGATCTTTTCTTGCATCTTCAACAGCGTTGTGTCATATCGTATGACGTGTCATCATGTAAGCCTGAAAAGAAAAACAAAAGGCAAAGAATGAGAAACATGTGCAATCTATCTATACTCGTTAATTAAGGCCGAGGACTCAAAGCCCATCACTGATTTGTCACATGTGCTTGCCTAAATAACCTCGTACCCCCAAGAGGTGGACATCTAAGGTTAATGTAGGAAATTTAAATACTCTACTGAACACACAATGTACTTCAACAACATTCAAAATCAAATGGCAAGTTATGTATCCATGTTGTTGCTCTCTCTCCCTCTTCCTCTAACAGAGAAAGTGACCAATGTTCCTATATATTTCCCCTTTGTCAACTTCTCCCTTATTTGAAAATCCAAAAAGTTGCAAGCCATTGTATTTTCCTTTGTACACTTCAAAACCCAAAAGTCTGCTTTGATTTTTATAAAGTGTCCAAATTCTCACTATTCTAATTTGAAAAGAACAGGTACATGAATTTTTTAAGCCTCCGAAAATACGAGGGATGCAAATTGAGAGAAGAATGCCTCTTTCGAGAACAATACTCCAACCTTTTGGCAAATTTGTTCCTAATTTATTCAATATGTTGGATTTGTTTCAAGGGTTTGCTTTTGCAGAACTTTTTAACATCATATATTTAACATTTTGTACAAATTTTACAAAAAATCATATCTTGTCATGTTATTGACATTTGACTTTTACAAGTGTATCACAATATAAAATTTGTTGGAAAATCATTACTATACAAAACACAACTTATTTATTTGTGAACTTCATTAACAAAACATCACATACTAAAATATTGACGGTTGTCTACATGCCAATTTCTCGAATACATGTGCATTTGTATTGATAAATATTATC
>NC_026159.1:2166879-2171812 GCF_000512975.1 Sesamum indicum | reverse complement strand
ATTGGCATTCAACTCTACACATGCATCCCTCATATTCCTAGGAGCCTTTAAAACATACATATTCCTGTTTCTTCCAAATTATAATGGTGATAACGAGGACACTTCAAAGAATCACAGCAGGATTTTAGGTTTTGAAGTTTACAAACGTAAAAACAATGGTTCAACATTTTCTTGATTTTCAAATGTGGGAGAAAAAATCAACAAAGTAGGATGGAAAGGAACAAGGATCACCTTTCTGGTAGAAAAACAAGTCGAGAGGAAACCATAGATACAACGATTACCATTAGGCTTTAAATGTTGTCAAAATGCATTATTGTAGCAGCCAATGTGTGTTTCAGTTGAGTGTTTAAATTTTCTGCTTAACCTTTTGATTTCCACACAACTCTTAAGAATAAGAGATTACTTTAGTTTGCACAAAATTGACAAACCAAATTCAAGCTGAGGCCCTCAATCTTACAAGAAACGAGTATAGATACAATCAAAATAAAATGCTTATGACACATGGCACTGAAAAATGATTTTTCGAATAAGTTGATTCCAGTTTATAATTGTATGCTATATGTGTTATGGGCAAAGAAAATCAAATATTGCCTCCACATCCTATAATATGCATTAAGACAGGATTGTGAAAGCAACTTGAATATGACAAAAGAAGATAGCTAATCATTCGGGTTCCACAGGTGCAACCTGTTACTTAAACCATAGCTCATAGAGTTCTCCAGTTAAAGGGGGCATAAGCAAAATAGCAATAATACTCCATAAACAACAAACTACCAAGATGCAGGGGCATAAGAAACAAAGCAAAAATACTTCACAACCATGAAAGTTTTCTAGATGCAGACATAAGCAACAGAGCAGAAATACTTAATAACCAAGAGAGCTCTCCAGATGCACTTAAGAAAAGAAATACTGCTGATCGATCACAAGCTACTAATGATTTAAGAAGATTACTAAACTCCAGCTGAACTAGAAGTAAAAGAGAGCAGCTGGAAGGCACTTACATTACAGTGAATATACATATACAGAGAGAGATAACCTGTTAATTCATCAAACCAAGAAACCAAGCAACAGAAAGAGTCACATGCACAATAATCAAGTTGTAATCTCTCCAAAATTCACTTATTTGCTAGTCTACAGTATCAAGAATCAAATCATAAGAATATTGAAAAAAGAGACTGGATTCAAAGATAATACCACTGTGAATACCAAGAACCAAGGAATATAAGCAATGCAAAGCCATGGTAGAATCTTAATGCACAACTGCAAGATAAGAAATGCTGAAAGCACAAAAATGACAATGCCTTTGAAAGGAAGAGACTATGGAAGTTACACAAGAAACTTGAAATGAAATGATTACTTCTCATACCAAATTCTCTTGAGGAGACGTCGCATTTACCCCCAAGGAGGGAATGTCGAACAAGCAAGACCTGCCAATATAGATATAAAAACGGTCTCCAATCATGTTGATGGTATGAAATATAATATGAAAATTAGTAAATATATAGTTTAAATTGTGACATCAGTTTTGCTTCACTTCACTGCTCTTCTAAATCACCAGAGTGACTGCACGGAAAGTGTAGCACAACCAACTTATCTGAGGAAGTGTACTGGACCAGAAAAGTATAAAGCATACAGTTTGTGCAGCTCATACCAAGGAGGGTGTATGAGAATCAGGCTGCCAACTTCCAGCTCAACATCACTACATATTCTCGGGTTGAAGATGATGGTCAAAGTCCTTGCCACCCCTTTCATTCTCATACGCAAGCTATCCTCCCAATATGATTTCTGAAGAGGCAACACATGTAATCACGTAATTTTTCTGTCATTACAAAGGATCATGCATGGAAACTAGTGGATGTGTTCAGTCAATCATGTAGTCACTAAAGTCACATAACTTGTTGCTCCTTTCATAAAATTTAAGTATTTTTTCGAATTGAACTTTTTAAAGTTGTTACTCCATGATTGTACACACACACAAGACTATGCAAGGATCTAGTTTTCAAATGATTCCAGCAAATGCAACTGCTTGCTAAAGCTAGACTGTGGTTTTCATTCTTTAGCTAGTTTGATGTTCAGGTAGCAAAGCAAACCTTTCCCTCTCCAACAGGTGCACAAGAACAAACAATCAGCTCTAACAGCCTTATTCGTCACAGATTGAACCGAAATACTAATTTCACAAACAGACCATCACACTTGAAAAGATGTAGGCAAAATCAGAAAATGCATTTGTTTTGTTAGTGGCCTGTATGCCACTATCAAATAAATGATGATAATGAGAGGTAGAACTCAATTGACAGAGACATACATAATTGCAAGGAATAGGTTCGTGGCGATTGAAATCAATGAGTAAGGATAACAGATTGATAATGAATTCATCATGAGAACTTTCAAGTGAAGATTAACATGAATCAAACCAAGAATTCCAATCAAAAAGTCCAGTTTTGTAGTTTCCCACCTGATACGTAGTGCGAACAGCCAAGCATGAATATCTTCAAGAAATTCAAGTTCCTTCATAATCCTGTCGGGATTGGCAATAAAGGAGGATGCAGATTAAAACCCTGAAACGCATATACAAATTTGAAAAAATAAAACTACGATTGCGGTAATAATTCATTCATCACACAAACAATAATAAGGCTTTCCAAGAAAATGCAAGAAATCATATTGTTCTTGCCTTTCCAAGAACTAGTACAGAGAAGGAGATTGCAGTGTGCCTACGGAAAAACACAAGACCTAATTACCATTACTCCCACCCCTCCAAGAAACATCAACATATATAACAACCAAATCAAGAACACAAAACAATTTCACCGAAACAAGATCATAAAACCCCAATTGAGGCCGTCAAAACATTAAAAGAAAAGGAAAATACCATAATGAAGTAGCCGATGAAAACATCACTAGCATCTCTACCGTCAAAGTCGTAAAGATATAGACCCAATTTATATCTAACAGCCTTATTCGTCACAGATTGAACCGAAATACTAATTTCATAAACAGACCATCACACATGAAAAGATACGCAAAATTCATACCCGGAAATTTTATTTCTGGTATCCGCCACCGATAGCATTATCATCCTCGATGACTTTCGCAGTCAAGTACGGCCTAGGGAAATCAGTCAGATCAAAAGTCTTCTCCTTCATCATCTTCTCCACGTCAGCCTTCTCCAAAACGGTGCGTTTTATTGGGGGTCGGTTGCGGCGCTGGTCGCGAGGGAAGTACTTGATGTCGTAAACGGTTTCTGGTAAGGAAGTGGGGACGATGGCTTTAGCGGGGACGGTGGCGGGGCAGAAGACGCGGTATTCCGTAGCCTTCTGTACGGCGGAACGATATTCTGGATCAGCTACAGGGCCGGTGATTTCCCAGGGTTTCTTTATGTGAAGACGGAGGGTTTGGATTAGGGATTTCGCAGCGGACGCCATCGCAGAATTGGGGATTTCTTTCACTGCAAAGAAGGGTGGGGAGAATGTTAAGAAAAATGTTGTAAATACTAAACACAAAGCGCTTTTCGCTCACCAATTTTGTTTAACGTTGGCATCACAATGAACAACAATTTTTTTTTAAATTTAAAATATATTATAAATAAAAATAAAAATATATAAATTAATAAATTATATTTCAAAAATAAACAATAAAAATTAATTTAAGTTATTGTCGATATAATTAAAGAATTATTGTTGTGATGTTAAAATGACATGAGATCACTTTTGTAAAACAAAAATATAATTACAATTAATTTTTAAAATTATCTAATTAAGGGTATAATTTCATATTAAAATATTGTATGGTGATGTTATTAGTAATCGTGTAGTGAACGTAGATGATCTTTCTTTTATATACTAGTCGTTATGTCACGTTGCAATTATGGCTCGCAAATAAAATAATTTTTATGTAAATCAGGAATAGATACTGATATTAAAAATCAAAATAATTTACCATTACTTTTAAATAATTCTTTTTTTGTATTTCTACTTTATGTTTATATATAAATTTGTACGCAATCAATTTTCATGTCTTTAAACCAATATTTTTAATGTAGTTTTTTTTCAAAAGTTTATCATATTCTTATCAACAATATTTCTGGAGATAATTACACTGCTCTCTTCTGAAATTTAATATAATTGTAATTAAATTCTTGTAGTTTAGAGAAAGTTATGTATTGCATCCCTAACACTTATTTTGTTTAATAAATAGAATAATTAATTAATTAAAATTTATTGATATTAGTAAAAAAGTTAAATGCAAATTCATATTTTTATGCAATTGACTTATTACTGACTAATTAGGTGATTAAATAAATACTTTTTAAAATCAAACTATCTTTATACATGTTCGCACTTATAAATGCAATTATTATATAATTCGAACAAAACATAAGGGGAAGTTAATGTAATTATTCCATAATTTTAGTCCATATTTAACTAATTATGATTTATCAATTGCGTATCGTAGTTAAAACAAAAGGACAATACCATTATGAAGTAGCCGATGAAAACATCACTAGCATCTCTACCGTCAAAGCCGTCAAGAAGAAGAACCCAAACAGAAAAGATGAAGAAGTAAACAATAATCAACCCCTCTTCTTCAAGATCGTATAACTAACCGCCCCATCAAGAAAGATATATAGAAATTACCACAAAATTCTCCAATTTATATAGAAATTACCACAAAAGTCTCCAATTTATATACGCACACCAAAGTAGAATCGTTTTTCACTCACCAATTACCAAAGATGAATCGCTATGCCTCAAGATGCTTATCGTGGATTTTAGTTTTGGTTCTAACACATATTCCGAGTTAATAAGTATTTAAAAAAATTCATAATATTTCTGAAAAATTATAAAATTAAGGAAATATACATAATAGTCATAAAAAAGTTAAACATATTACCTTTCTTATAATTCATATATATATATATATATATATATAT
>NC_026159.1:2165926-2166578 GCF_000512975.1 Sesamum indicum | reverse complement strand
AATCCATTGACAATGTCCCAGATGATTAAAAGCTTGAAAATGATGAATATGCTTATTTTTCAATTATTCTTAAGCTATCTTATTTTGTAATTAAAAAAGTAGGGAAATAGAATTTTGCTAAAGATCTTTGGAATAAGTTAGAAGAACTTTTTACTGAAATTTCTTTACTCAGTAAGCTTTTCTTACTGGAGATTTTTTTAGATATAAATTTGATTACTCTAAAAATATTGAAGAAAATTTGGATGATTTTTCAAAATTAATTCAAGACATAAAATTAACAGGAGATAAAAAAAAATGGATTATTACTCTCCTATAATGTTGTTAAATGTTATTTTTGAAACTTATGGAGATGTCAAAGCTGCAATTAAATATGAAGGGATAATGTATATTTAGAAACAGTGATTAGTGGCTTAAAAAGCAAAGAAATGGATATTAAAGCTAATAAACCTAGTTAGTATAGAAATGAAGTTAATTTTGTTAGGGAAGAACTAAGAATAAAAATTTTGATTATAAGTTTAAAAAGTATAGCAAAAACAGGATTAGAAGTAGAGGTAAAAGCAGGCTTAGGCCTAAATATAAGGAAGATTGACATAACGAAGATAGACAAAAAGAAAAAAAGATTTTATAACTATGGAGGTAAATGACGCTTTAT
>NC_026159.1:2139043-2155926 GCF_000512975.1 Sesamum indicum | reverse complement strand
TCACCCTCCCAAAGTGGATTCGTGCAAGGGCGTATGATTGCTGATAATATCCTACTCGCACAAGAATTGGTGCACTGCCTCGGGGCGAATGGGAGCAAGAACAACACCATTTTCAAACTTGACATGGCGAAAGCATATGATAGGCTCAATTGGAATTTTCTCTATAGAATGCTTCACCGAATTGGCTTCCCTATGCAGTGGATTGCTAAAGTCCGAGTGTTAATAGAAAACTGTTGGTTCAACATCCTCCTTAATGGTGAAGGGGCAGGTTTCTTTAAATCAACAAGAGGACTTCATCAAGGGGACCCCCTCTCTCCAAAACTCTTTGTGGTTGCAGCAGAATGTCTCTCACGAGGACTGAATAACCTCTTTGAACAACACCCAAGACTGCAGTACTTCACCAGATGCAGCCTCCCCATCTCCCACCTTGCCTTTGCTGACGATGTAATCATCTTCTCCAAAGGGAACCGTAAAGAGCTCACAATACTCATGGAATTCCTACAGCGGTACGAGGCAATCTTGGGACAGCGTATCAACAGAGAAAAGAGCTCATTCACAGTGGATAAGAAGACTTCTAATCTCCGAATCCAATGTATCCAACAAGTCACGGGGTTTCGCCTCAAACACCTTCCAATCACCTACTTAGGCGCCCCCCTCTTTAAAGGGAATAAGAAAGGTGTACTCTTTGATGATCTCGTCCAAAAAATCAAAAACAGAATTTCGGGATGGGAAAAAGCACTATTGTCCCATGGGGGGAGACTCCAGCTTATTAAAAGCTTGTTGAACGCCATGCCGACATACCTGCTGCAAACTCTCAAGCCTCCAAAATACATCACTGAGCGCATCGAAAGAATCTTCAATAAATTCTTTTGGGGCAGTTTTGGTAATCAGAAGAGAATGATTTGGTCCTCTTGGGACTCAGTCTGTTACCCTACGGAGGAGGGTGGCTTTGGTGTCCGGAAACTTGATGACGTGGTTGACGCCTTCCAACATAAACTATGGTGGAGATTCAGGATCCAACAGTCACTGTGGTCACATTTTCTTCTCGACAAGTATTGCAAAGGGACCCACCCGACTGTGGCTAAACCTTCCTACATTGCCTCTGCCAATTGGAAACGTCTCTGCCATTCTCGGGAAAAAGCAGAACCTCACGTCTACTGGAGCATTGGAAAAGGGGAAATCTCATTCTGGTTTGACAATTGGATGGGGGAGAAAGCACTTTGGCTCCTTCTAGGCGAACAGAACCACTCCTCATCCTCGGTCAATCACTTTTGGAAAGACAAAGCTTGGGACATGGATAAACTTCTGGAGCTCCTCCCACACCAATTGGCCCACGAAATCAGCCAAGTGCCTTTTGATGATGATCGAGTTGACATCCCCCATTGGAAACTTAGTGGAGACGGCACTTTCACCATCAAATCAACTTGGAACTCCATTAGGCAGGCACGAACAACCCAACAACTGTTTAAGGATATCTGGTGCCCCTTCATCACCCCAACCATGTCCATATTTCTCTGGAGAATCCTGGGGGATAAAATCCCGGTGGATCAGAGGATTCAGTCCAAAGGCATCCAGCTTGCCTCCAAATGCACTTGCTGCAATAATATTGAAAGTCTTAGTCACGTGTTCCTTGAGGGCCCTGAAATCTCGAAAGTGTGGGATTTCTTTGCTAGGAAATTCAATACCACGCTCCCGTCGACAAACAGCATCACCTTGTTCCTCAGTTTCTGGAGGTTCTCTTCAATTGGTAAGAACCACATCAGAACTATCCTTCCGATGCTCATCTTGTGGTTCTGTTGGCTTGAAAGAAATGATGCTAAGCATCGGGGACTGAAATTCAATTCTGATCGTATCATCTGGAAGGTTCATCAATTCATTAACACGATCAGCCGAACAAAGCTGACCACCTTGCTTAACTGGAAAGGAGACGCCAATATTGCATCCACCATGGGATTCCCCACGTACGTTAAAAGGAGGTCAACATTGATGAGAGTCAAGTGGAATAAACCGGATAGAGGATGGATCAAGATTAATACTGATGGAGCAAGCAAAGGTAACCAGGGGCCAGCTGGTGCGGGAGGAATTGCTCGGGACGAGAGAGGAGCGGCAATCTTCGCCTTCTATGAATTCATTGGAGAAGCTACTAATATGTATGCAGAGGTTTACGGTCTTTTCAAAGCTCTCCAAATCTGTCAAACTGAAAATTTTAATCGCATTTGGATTGAGGTGGATGCCGTCAATATCATTCGTCTGATTAAGGAACCCTCTAAAGGTCACTGGACACTACAGCACATGCTATCTCATATCAACCTGTTCCTGAAGCGAGTGGAGTTTCGAATTACTCATATCTATCGAGAAGGAAATATGGCGGCAGACCACTTGGCCAACCTTGCTTGTACAACCAATTCAGCCAAAGTTTACCGGGGGGATGAACTTCATGGACACATTACTGGTATCATTAAATGCGACGGCTTGGGAATCCCATATATTCGAGCAAAATGAGAAAGAGCTGCCGTATCAATGACTGCAGCTGCTGCTGTTATTACTGTTGCTGATGCCGTCTCTTTGGTGTAGCATGAACAACAGGACAGAATTTTCAGGGAGTCCCACTGTTTATTGTGAATTCAGAATTACAGTTATCTGTCACAGTTCCTTTTGCAGCAGCAGACGATGCATGAAGGAGTCCCTGCTTCTGTTGGTTGCTGTTGCTGCAAGTGGCTGCTGCTGTGGTCTGTCGTTTGCTGCTGCTGTTTGCTGCTCTGCTGCAGGTTCTGCTGCAGCTGTTGTTGTGGCAGCAGCAAGAACTCCTTTTTCTTTGCTGCTGCTGCTGCAACTCTGTTGCTGCTGCTGTTGTTCTTAGCCACCTCCTGCTGCTGCAAGTTCTGCACTGATGCAGCGAATCTACTGGATGTTGCTGTTTCTGCACTGCTGCAGCAAAAACAGAGCTTTCTTGCTGCTGTTTTTCTGCAGCTGCTATTTTTCTGTACTGATGCTGTTTCTGCTCCCGCTGCAGGCTGCATAACATCTTGGATTCATTGGCTATCAGTGATTGCAAGCACCCTCATATGGCTCTAATGTTCATGGATATCATGCTGTCCATTTGCTGCTGTTGTTCGCTGCTCTGCTGCTGTTTTCTCGTTGCTGCAGATTGCTGTTTCTGTGCTGCTGCTGCCACAAGCCTTTGCTTATTTGCTGCCGCTGCGGCAAGTGCTTTCCTGCAGCTGCTACTTCTGCTGCTGCAAACATGTTCCTGCTGCTGCTGCAATGGAGCTTTCTCTATCAAAAAACATCAAACAGAGGGACAATTTTTGGCTCAAAGTTGCTGCTGCAGGAGCTGCTTTTGTTGGAACACCTTGAGGCGCTGCAGCAGCAACCACCTCCAAACGGCTCTACAGTGATGAGGATTCATCTCAGTTCAGATCCTGGTTTGCAATGATAAGGAACCCACAGCCGTATGATGAAGAACCAATTTTCTTGTTAGATTAATAGGCTACCAGTCATTGGAAACCCACAGCCATATGAGTGGCCAAGATGCTGCTTTTACCTCCCAAACTGCTGCTTTTGCTGGGCTGTTCCTCATCCCCAACTCAAGGAATTCATGATATGAAGTGGACAGAAAAGGAAAGAACTCTGCTCAACGCTTGCTACAACTGCAATGGAAACCAATTTTGATGATCATCCCTTGTGGTTATTCAATCAGGGAGTCCTTCTCGAACTCACTTTCATTGATTAGATTTCCTAAGTTATTTAATGCTCCAGCTCGCTGCAATTTGCAGGCCCTCAAGCTGATCACAAACACAAGTCCACTACCGCAGCTGTTTTTTCGCTAAAGCCACTGCTGTTCACTCCAGCATTTTGCTGCTGTTGATTCTCCTAAAGCTCCAGCTACAGAACTCGTCCTGCTGCAGCGAAGGTATTCGTGAATCTTGGTCAGGTATGGAATACGATAAGAAATTTCCTCAACCATCCTCGGTCCTTGATTGCCTTTAATGTACACTCCTTTTCGTATGTTAAAGTGCTCCCTTGGCCTCCCTACATTTTGAAATAACTGATAGGATTGCGCTCTCGTAACCTGTCATCCTACAAACCGGGGAATGCTTTAAATGGTCTTCCTTGCTCTCTGCACTCGCCACTTTGTTCAGCTTACACTTCCCCACTCTCTTCCAACATAACAAACACGTTCGCTACACTTTCACTACTCTCTTCTTACATAACGTCGATGCTCGTAGCAATTACACAGACACCTCCTCCTTATCTTTTCCTTTGCTCCCACACGATATGTCTCACTCTCTTCTATCACAACACAGAGAATTGCCTCACTTGCACAGACTTTCCACTAATCATTTTTTGGTACAGTTTGACAACTACGACCAATACTTCTTCTTCCCATCCTACACTTTTAATGTCTTAACAGCCCATAATTTTGAGGTCATTGATTACTACGACATTGTGTTGGTTTCGATTAATTGAAGTCTTTCAACCTTTTTTCAAAATTTCAATCTCAGCCCGTGATCTCTCTATTCCTGTGGTTTATTTGGTGAAACTTGGATTGTTTGTTTGTTGTTTGGGAACTTTCTTGGTTTGGAATTTTTGGATTTTGATCTAGGCATTTTTGACTATGATTGGTGCCTTATCCTTGCTTTGGATGGTTTATGTATTCAACGAGTAGGAAAATGGCAAGAAGCAGATAAAAGAACGAGAGTAAAAGAAAAGAACAGAGAGATAAAAGTGAAGGATTTAGCAGCAGCAGAAAAAGGAAAAGAAAAGAGAGCAAAAAGAGACGGAATAAGAAATCAGGAAAAGAAAAGAAAAGAGGGATAAATGAAAAAGGGAAAGGAAAAAAAAAAAAAAAACAAAAAGATCAAAAGAGTGATTCATGATACGTGTGATTTGTGATGAATGAGGATCTTTGTTGATTTTCCTTGCCATTTTCACACTGCCGCTTGATCTTGCATTTATCTTGGATTTCTTGTTTTGGTTTTTTTGGGCCTTATTTTCTATGATAATCTTAGATTGGGGTTTTTTTGTATTTTTGAAATGGGTTGAAAGCCATCAATTTTTTGAGACCAACAATTTCTGGGCCTTACATTGGCCCACAACGATATGGACTTCAATGAAGAAACAGAATTGGGCTCCTTTTATTGCTGTGTTGGAGGCCCGCATCATAATGGGGCGATGCAGCTGGGCTCAGACTTCTTAACACACTGGGCCATCATACTTTGGACTGACCTTCATCAAGCCCCAAGACTTGGACCACCAATTCTGGGCCGACATTGGACCTTCTGCTGGACTTCATCAATGGACTGCAACCACTGCATTTTTGGACTTCACCACATGGGCTAAAATCATTGGGCCGAACTTATCAGGCCCACCAAAATGGAATTTTTTGTGGGCTGCCAAGAACATCATTGGGCCTTTTTTTGTATGGCTTTTATGGGCAATTGTGTAGATTTTGTCATATGTACAAAACAATATCATCTTTTGTCGATTTATGAAAATGGGCTTCCCCCCCCTTCGGGTTTTTAATTTAAAAAAAAAAAAAAAAAAACCCTAAACCCTAAACCCTAAACCCTAAACCCTAAACCCTAAATAACTATGTAATTTAGTTATTGAATTAAATATCACAGTGTTAATTTTTATTTTCAATCTAATTGTCAAGTGATTTTAAGATTTTAATGAACATCTTTTGATCATTATGATTTTACTAAATCTTTTATATACATCATAAATAGCATTTAATAATCAATATTAAATAGTGTTAATTCAAAAATTATATATCGCATGAATTAATAACTAGTAAGATTTATGGCGATGGAGCCCCTGAAAATCCCTTCACCTCACTAACATGTGGTTTTGTTTCAGGGGGAATAAACAAATAAAAAATGTCTTGGGCCACTTTTACACCACCAAAGACATTCAAAAATTTTATTTCCAAAATTCGGCCCAACATATAAGTTTTGTTCGGCCATGTCCTCAGACAGCCCAAATATAAACATAGGCTAAAATTCTGGAGCCTATCTCCCTCGCCACTTTCTTCAACATTTGCGCATTCTCTACCGGTTTACCTTCCGGCAATTCGTGAAGCAGCAGTTGGGTCATCGTCGGATGATACTTGTGTTGGGGCTGACGATAGTAGATTTGAGTGGTTAGTTTTGTGAGGATTTTAGGATTTTTCAGCTAATAATCTTCTCGGCGAATAATTAGCTTATGTCCTAATTTGATTTGCTGTTGTAAAGTTCATAGAAATTCATTTCTATTCGAACAGATCTGTGAGCGTAGCAGAATGTCGGCTCGGTTGATGAAAAAGGTTCTGAAAGAAAAAGAAGCAGCTCTGCAACAACATCAGCAGCTCAATAGTGACGATGATGCAGAATCCCTCAACTCTTCCTCCCCTAACCGAAATCCATTTGATCTTCTTGAGGATGAAGACAACAATAGCAGCGGTGACCACTCCTCGCACCACCACTCTGACCAGGTTTTGTTTCCCTTTGCTTTAATACATAATAGTCCCTATAACCAAATAGTCAAGGATCTTTTTTCTTAATCATCATGTTGTTTACTACTTCAATCCATAAAGTCTCTATGGTACTCACAAGTAGGTATGGAATTACCTTGATTATGAATACCAGAAGTGATGAATCAGTTCGGCAAAGAAATTAATCAAAAGTTAAATAAACTCCTTTTCAATATATCTAGAGTTCTGCAAAATGTTATAGATTCCATGGGCTGAGACATATCTCTAGAATTCAGCAAAATATCCAAATCTCATCAAGAAGGACAACCTACACATGCTTGGCACAGATCAAGCTTTAGAGCAGGTATTGTAGTATCTTAGGAAATGTGGATGATACTGCAAGTTAGACCAGTTTAACACATTAATTAATGAGAGGATGATCCCTTTCAACCATACTAATCATTTTCTTGGAAACTACTCCTAGCACCCTCATGTCTGGACAATTATAAAGTTGAACTTGGTCTACGATCGCCTTGTAATGCTCAATTTGCCATGTTGGTTACTGCTTTGAAGTTTGAAGGATGCAAATAGAAGTGTGAAATTTTAATTGTATATTGTGCCTGAGCGAACATGCACTAGGAATCACCCTACTTGGGCCCTTGGATATGGTAGGTGATGTTTCAGTCTCCAAAAATGGAAAATTGACTTCTTTTTACTCTTCATACAATGTCTAGGTACACATTTCCCTATGATAAATATCAAGTAGAACTCCAATTGTTTCTCCAAATACTCTGGAAGTGATCTTTGATACATTTGCTTGGATGCATTTTGTCCCATCAATATTAATTTTCATTATGTCTCTCTTGGGGATGATGATACAGAAGCTCTCTAGAAACCTGTAGTTTCAGCTTGTGTTCAGTCCTCAATGGCTATTTTTTCTTATGCAGCTTTATTTCCTTGAGCTTTCAAGTCTTCTAGTTTGTTTCTCCTTGAAATCATTCCCAAAAAAAAAAAAAATTTAATAAAGAGCCGAAAGACAGATCAGGGAGTTCAGAAAGAAACATGTAGAGATAAGCCTATGGTGCGTAACTCCCCTACCTAGTCATGTGGAGTGTGGACCTTATTGGTACCTTTTTCAGTTTGGGCTGCACAGCCAGCACTTCTTCGATATACATTACACCTGATCGGGAGAGCAATTTTTGCTCTAAAGTTCCCATTTGTTTATCATACTTGATGTGGTCTCTCTTTTGAAGTATATGAAGATGATCCTGTCATCCTACAGTGAGCATAAAAAATTAGTTGAAGGTTTGATATAAGCATTTCCAAGCTGCTCCCATAATGCAATACAAGAGAATGCTTTTTTATCTTGTTTCAAATGCTTAGGGTTTATCTTGAGCAATTTTTTCTGCCTGTATCAAATTTATATTGATATGGGTTGTTGCCTGCAGGAAAAAATTAAAATTTCTGGTGAGGCTTCAGATCGAGGTACTAGCAAGCAGTCTGCCATTGCTGTTAACTCAGTTCCGATGCCAAATGTTAAAGCAAAGAAAAAGAAAAAGAAGAAGAAAATCATGGAAGATTTATCTCCCAGAACTGAAAATGAAGTAATATCTTCTCAACTGATGTTAGAGGGCTTAACTTTGGGAGCTAGCTCTTCCGGTCACCAAAAGATTGCTCCTTATCCTGCTACATCACAGTTCGTAAACAAAGATAGTGATAACAGAACGCCGAAGAAGCATTGCAATTCCTCCATATTACAAGTTTATCTCAAATTTCTTAGTGCGGAGAATGAGCTGCGAAGGATATTCGGTTCCAGAGTGGTAAAATCACATGAAAGAAGCCAGTTATCTGTAAATTCTAGGCTAATACGTGGTGGTCGGCGAGATAACCATAATATCAAAAGACTGTCCTTGTTTCTGCCTCTCAGCATTGGCCTTGTTGGGATAAACATGGATGGTTTGTTTTGTTTCATGGAAAAAGACATTGAATATACTGAAAATTGTAATAATTTAACCTGTAAATACATATCAATATTGTAATTTAAGAAAACATTTAAATCTATGATGTTTGATGGTAATATTACATGCTGAAACATAGCATTAAAACTCAACTTCGCGTAAAACTTTGAATTAGTTGGATCACCACTAGATTGTAGTCATATGATAGATTATTGAATAACCAAATTATGATATTCACATATTTGATTTTCTTCACTTGGAGAATTCATTGTCGGATATTACTGGCAAACATGCTTTTTACTTTCATCATTATCTTGGAAGTGTTTCTGAAGGCATCTACCTGATTGGATCTACGTATGTGATCAACTTAAGTGTCCAACTGTCAAACAAAATATAATTTGATTTAATTAGTATCCTTGCAGCATAGATTTTTTGGAGTGTATAACATTTATATAAAACTGAGTAGATTACTAACATACTGTACAGTCTAAATATAGTTTGGGATCATGCAAATTGACCTAACCCACAGCCCAATAGAAACAACGCAGGTTAAAAAACTGGACTGAGAACTGATCGCGGTAATTGGATAAGTTGAATAGAAACAACCAAGTGGATTGGATGACTGCTATTTCTATTGTCCTTTGGTAGATATGTATGGATTAACTAAAATTTACTGTTTATGAAATGCCCATCACTCCATCATGGAATAAAGCAGGCTGAGATATTGTTTCAAAATTACATATGTTGCTTATCGGTATCACAGAACTCTGTGTCCATGATACTCTTGTTAATTCAGAGTACGAGTACTGCAAAGTAGTGCAATATCTGGTCTTCTTCTAAACCACCAAAATCTATTTCCAAAGTAACTCGTTTGTTGAAGAATGGAGTTTTATTTGTTAAAAGAAAGAGGAAAGACCAACACATGAAAGTGAAGAATGATTGGTGGTGAGCTAGAATAGCTTCTATGCTTATTATCTTGTAGATTGGTAGATAAACTTCTCTTAGTAGAGACAGTTAGAAACACTATGCCTAGATCTCACTTCACGTAAGATAAGTCTTTTGGCACATAACGGAACAAAACTTTTGCCAATCTGTTTACACTTGCCATCTTATGCACTATAGTATATGCCTGCAACTTCTTTTACAGTCACGTACATCAATGGTGGGCCCACCTTGTGGACTGCAATGTCATTAGGAATAGACAGCAATTTCAGTTTGATTCCTTGTATTGGTGCTTATTTAACTAGCTGCTGGTTCATGTTATGAAATGTGAAATTCAGTTCCATACAAACTGTGGTTCTTATAGATTATGCATGGTTGATCATTTTGCATAACTTTAATGTTATTTAGATACATACACTCATCATCATATGCCCAAGCTCAGAGAGCTTTTGAAGCAGCCAAGGCGATACATGATCTTAATGGTATTGCAAGCATTCTGTTGAACCATCCTTATCATATAGACTCCCTGATAACGTTGGCAGACTATTTCAAATTCACGGGTGAACACCAAATGTCAGCTGATGCTATTGCCAAGTGTCTGTACGCGATGGAATGTGCATGGCATCCACTGTTTGCTCCATCGCCGAACTGTCAATTAAAGTATATCCATGATTCGAACAAGCCATTCTTCTCATCACTTTTTACTCACATGAGAAACATGGACAGGCGTGGTTGCCATAGATCTGCCCTTGAAATATGTAAGTTCTTGCTTTCTTTAGATTCAGATGATCCAATGGGTGCTATGCTCTCTATTGACTACTATGCTTTGAGAGCAGAGGAATATGCTTGGTTAGAACAGTTTGCGGAAGAATATAGGTCTGACAATTCCCTGTGGCTATTTCCCAACTTCTCTTATTCCCTTGCGATTAGCCGATTTTACCTTGAAAAACGTGAACTTTTAGACAATAGAGAAATGGCTATCAGAAAAGCTGCTTCATGCCATCTCATGAAGCAGGCTTTGATGCTTCACCCATCAGTACTGAAAAAACTGGTGGTGAAGGTACCTCTAAAAGATCGGATATGGACCACTCTACTGGAGAATAGTTTCTTTCAATCTGAGCAAACAGGGAGTCCATCTCTGGATCACTTGATTGCGATTTATGTTGAGAGGAGTTACATAATTTGGAGGCTGCCTGATCTGCATAAGTTCTTAAGTGATTCGGCACTTTCGGTGATTGAGATGCTGAAAGAGAAAGGAAGTCATGTGAAGGACTGGGCTTGTGTCAGAAAAGAAGCTTTTCCATCAGAGAAAAATGAGTGAGCATAGCTGCAGTTTTCCTTTTATCTATGCTGCCACAATTTGTACTTATTTTTCCTCTTTGCTTTGCTAGGTACGGACATTTGTTGGTATCAGATTTCTCTGATTCCATGCCGACAATGCCACCTGATAACTTGCAAGACTTTATGGTTGACCAAATGGGTGAGATTGAGAACCGTGAACAGTTCCATAACATTCCAGAAAACCATACGCCTCGTGACCTTACAAATCGAAATGCCCTTGCTGTTCTACTTGAGTCTATGTTACCGTGGATCAATTATGGCACCGGAGATGGTGAACACGTCCAGCATGATCTCCCCGAGCAAGTCAATGAAGAATAGACTTAAGAGTTCAGATAACTTCTTTCGAAGATGAAATTAAAAGAAGAGTTTTCTTAGGGAAGCTGAGGTCTGTATCTTGAATGGAAGTTTGCTTGAACATAAAATGCAGTAATATCTTTTGAGCGTGATAATTGGATGTGGAAGAGCTCATTGGATTTCAAGCTGACAGGATGAAGTTTTCAATTTTGGTTAATTATATCTGCTTGCCCGGTCATCGTATTAAGTACAGGTACCATGTATTTACTGCCTGCGAGAGATCATGCAGTTCGAATCTGAATGGATCCTTATGTCTATGGTCACATGTTTGAGTCATTTTTGGGCTTTTCCAGAAAAGCTGAAACTTTGATCTGATGTTCTTTTTCTTTTTCAAGTTAAAATTTCTTGTACATTAGTCAAACATATTTTTATTAAAAATATTACTAGAAATAATTCTAACTGTCACAGTATGCACACATGAGTTAATAATTTATAGTTATCTTGTACTTTTTCATACATTTGAATTATTATATCTATTCAATATTTATACCTTATTATTATTATTATTATTATTATTATTATTATTATGTGTATTATTATTATTATTATTATTATTAAGTGCACCATTTTGGTGCCTCATTCTTTTTTGGTTGGATTATGTATTTGTGTTACATACATACTCCACCATTTTATGCGTATCAAGTCACAATACGAAAAATAATATTGTATTAACCAAGAATACAATTATCTGATTGACAAATAAGACAAATATCTCAAGTACTTTCCTATGCCTTCATATCTTAATTTCGAGCATGACATCGTCTAGAGTATTGGAGTTCATTGTAGAAAACATCATTAGACGTTGGACTTTTACATTGATTGATTATTATTCTTATTTATGCTAAATATATATATATATATATATATATGTTTTCTGTTGTTTTCACTATTTTTCAATAATTATATTTGAAATTAAATTACATCAAAACTATATTTTAATAAAAGTTAGAATTTTTAACTTTTTATTTATTGTAGTTATTTTTTATCCAATTATTTGTTATGATTGTTAAATAATATTTTATGTTTTGCATTATCCTCGTGAATTGATTAGTTTTGAAATTTAACTATAATTCACATTCGACAATAAATTATGAAATTACAAGTTTATATATTATAATTACTTTCTTTTTATTTAATTGTATCATAAATAACTATATTATGATTAATTATGCAACAATATGCCGAAGCAAGCCTACATGTAATTAAAATTGCAGAATCCGAAACTAGGGGCCAAACAGGGGAAAAAGGGAATAGGTGTTGTGAATTAACCGGTGCAGGAAGCCAAATCTCAACATCGGGCACAAAGTTGTAATTTATAGTTTTTGGGGGTGTAAAGTAGGAGTGCGGTTTTGTATATTTATTTTTGGGAAAATTGCATAATACCCCCCTGTGTTATGCTAAAATTGCACAAAACTTACCTATGTTAAATAAATAGCCATAAAAGACCTTGTGAATTTTGAAACCCTGCAAAAAAGACCCCCTCCGTCCAAAACTGACGGAAGGTGCTGTACACGCGGTGGAAATGAGAGTAGGGCTTTTTTTTTATCCTATTTCAGCTTTTTTGATAGTACAATAGTCCAAAATACCCTTCTCCTTCATTATATATACAACTAAATATCCCCTCACAAACATACTACAAAAATAGGATTTTAAGTGAGCAAATTTTCAATTTGTCCCTTTTGTTTGAATATAAATAAAAATCATATATTACAAATTAAATAAAATTATTATTTAATTTAATATATTTTCATATTTATTTATAAAATATACTAAATCAATATAACAATCCTACAATTATATAAGATTTTCTTAACTTTTATAAAATGTTATATCATTTATCAAATTAAACTATTATTTAATTTAAATGTATTTTAATATTTATTTTAAAATATACTAAAAAAATATATAAATACCTAAAATTTATATCAATTTTTTTAACCTTTATAATATTATACTAAAACTATTAATATATATTTAAATTAAGCATTTACTATTTTTTATTATTTTAAAATTTTATTAAATTAAATACTTTACTAAATTATTATTTTATTTAAATATATTTTAATATTTGTTTATAAAATATACTAAATAAATACAAAAATACTTAAAAATTATATCATTTTTTTAACTTATATAAAATATTATATTTCAATTATTAATATATATTTAAATTAAACATTTAATATTTTTTATTATTATTTTTTATTATTTTTAAATTTTGATAAATTAAATAATTTTTATTTATTAATTCTTCTCCATCGTCTTCTCCGACGCCGACGAGTCGCCGGCGGTGATAAAAATGGGCAATCTTGGTCTCATTGGAATCGTCTCGATGAGAGGAGTCGAACGGTGGTAGTCTCAGGCCGTGATTCGTCAAGACGGCGGCGAATCGACCCAACAAACATCACGGCAGAAATAAATTTAAAAGTTTTGGATCTCAGCAAAAACTTGATGAAAATGAGAAAGGTTGGTCTCGTTCGAATCTTCACGTCGAGGCGAATCTATTGGTGGTCGTCCCAGGCCAGAATTCATCCGGACGACGACGAATTGAAGCCAAGAAGCTTTGACGGTCGTGCTCAAAGCCCAGTCTTTCCGGTCGATGAAAGTTCAAATTGATGGTATGGATATCTTCGTCTTGAGGAGAGGATTCCAATGGTATAAGCCATGGTCGAAAATTCTTTCAGACGAGGATGGAATCATAGAGAGAAGATTCGGAATGAAATAGTATATATAATATATATACGATATATATAATGTATATATAAATAAATATAAATAAAAATATATTTAAATGACTTAAGATCTGGACCGTTTATTTTTTACATTCAAATATCAATGGTTGTTATAAGAAGGGTATAACGGTCAATTTAGCAAAAATTTAACACTGTTAGGGTTCATCTAACGGAATGGGAGAGTATGCAACAATTTGGAAAACATAGGGGGTTTTTTGCCTATTCTTTTAACACAGGGGGTTTTTAGCTAAATTTTAAAAACACAGGAGGGTTTTATGCAATTTTCCCTTTATTTTTTCTGGCTGGGGCCGAGTGGCGAGGCACGGGGCCAAATACCAAAGTGGTGGATGGAAGGCGCATCGCATATATATAATTGGAAAAAAGGAGTGTGTGTGGTTGCTAAAGAAACCACTTATGGTTGCTAAATGTATGTATTAAATAAAAATGGCCCAAACCATTTACATGGGCCCTGCTCTGGATGGCCGAACAACTTTTGGCCCTTTGGGCCACCTATCCACTAAGACCCGACCCACCAGGTTTGACCCGCCGACCCTAGATATAAATAATCTACTGCAAACCCTAACCATTTTCCCCCTTCTTCTACTCGACTGCTCTTCTCCCCCTCTTCTCCTTCCCCAGTCGACTCCTTGGTTTCTCCCCTCACCGCCTTGTCTTCTGAGTTCGTCTGTTCTCCAGAAATGGCTGTTAATGAGCCATCAAAGGACAGCCGATATAAATGGCTGCTCCTTTGTGGCTCATGGTCAACGAAGTGAAAAACTCTCTCTCCTTTTCCCCTTTTCTGAAATACGCTAAAGCCTTTGTGGCCTCTAACCTTTGTGGTTCCTAAAACCTGTGTGGTATTCCTTTGTGGATTCCGGTGAACCTTTGTGGTTCGGAAAACCTTTGTGGTCTATCAGTTGTTCGAGCAACCGTGTAAGGGTTGCGGCCTTTGGCCTCTGTAGGCTTCGGGTCTTAAGGCTCCTAAGCCATATATCCGATAATTCGTCTATCTTCTTGTTCACTGTACTTAGTCTACTTCTGATTATTCCGCATTTCTGCTTCTTAGATTGATTGTAATTTATTATAGGAAAAGCCTGTAATATTAAGTATTTATAAATCTCTGTAATTGTGTAACGAGTTGTAAGTGTGCCGGAGATCGGTCCTCTCCTTACAGTATAACATGTGACATATTTAAATAGTTTACAGCGTGGGTTTATTGTAAGTAATATCACTTCAGAATGAGTAAATAGTCTGCATTTGCTTTTATAACTTGGCACTACTAATTATCCTCTTGTTAGAACCTAACTGAATAGTGAGAGCAAAGTTGCTGCGAAATGTCTACCTTGTTGTTGTTGGGTTTTCTTTTCTTGTCTTGAGTTCATATGTTCTGATGTAAGTGAAGTCCCAATAGGCATTCTAATGTTGGACTTGGGTGAAATGGGAAAATCACACATTTAAACATTGTCGGCCTATCTGCTTCTTTGAGTTATTGCACATGCTTCAGGAAGAACAAAGTACATTCAAAGAATGTAGTTGTGTGAACACCAAGGACATGCCCACACTTGGCCTGAAGATCATAAGCATCAACTATTGGGTGTACCAAGTTGTATGATGTAGTCTTTTCGGCAACCAGCTTGAATGAACTTTTCTACCTCCTATCTCAGTTGGCGACATCTATTGGTATCATGTTTGTACTCCTTATTGTATTTGAAAAAATATTTAGATTTGGGAAGTTGTGGTCCTTCCTCCAACCTTTGGGCTACTGCAGAGCAAGGTGTTTGTCTATGCTCATCAGCATCCATATTGGGCTAGTGATGAGTGAGTGAAATGCTCATTGTTAGGTCGATGGTATTCAACCATCCTCGTGGTTTCCCTCTATTTCTTCGAGAAGAGGTGGCTTCATAATCCCTTCTTTTATCATTGTGCTCAGCAGAGTGTGTTGAGGCTCTCCTGGTGAGAGTATTGTATTGCTCCCTTGGCCTGGGAGCCCCAAAGGCAGAGTTGATGGTCTTGATGATGAACTGGCAATGTTGCTAACAAAAGAGTGGGTTGGCTGCAGCAGGCAGGGCTATTGGATCAAGAGGGGAGCAGGGGTGTTGATATCCCCTAGTACGTGTTCTGGAAGTGGAACTACAAAACCTACTGCAGCAAGGAGAGAAGTGTTTCCCTAAAAAAAAGCTGTTGTCACACCCATTGTCTGAGTTGGTCATTTCGTATGTCTCCAGATCAAATCTCCCACAACCGGTGCCAATGATGCGTACCAAGATCCGACAGCATCACAATAATTGAAGGATCTTCATTGGAACTCTTAAGATCAAAGGAGGATTAAACTACAAAGAACTCGGATGCATATGTCATAATGGATTTACTAGAAAAGATAATTGAAAATTTTGAAACAGAGTAAGAGTTATGTTGAGATAGTTGAAGCGACTTGACAAAGTATCAAGTTAAAGTGGGAATAATGTGTGGAGGGCAAAATAGTGCAAGAAACTTGCTAAAAATCAAGAGAAAAGAGTGAGAGTACGTGAATAATACTTGATACCCTCATGACTGCACAATGACCTCTATTTATATGCCAATGGAGAGCAAAATTCAAAAGTTGTAGCAGCTGTGATACACCGTTTGAAAAAGTTGCATGAGTTAGATAACTAACAAAAGAAGAATATATTGCTATCAGTTTGCTAACCCGGAATCGGTGACTTCTTGGCCAAGCCCTTAGAGGTCACCCCCTAAGGGAGCATCACTTCGGGACTAGGCAAGGTCGCCGCCATTGTCACGCAGTAGAGGATTGAGGTTTTTTATAAGTTCGGATACCATTCTAGGCGAACATTGATGAAAAATTAGAATTTTAGTGTAAATGGACTAAAACAACTTTTTAAAATCTGCACAAGAGTAAAAATGTCCAAAAATTCGTCTGTGGTCATAACTTAAACGATTCTATAAGTTACTGAACCTAATTAAAAATACGTAAACATAATGAACTAAAATTGAATGTAGAGAAACTTATTGGACCAAAATAATCTTTTTCCATTAATTATATCAAGTAAATCAATTATTGTTTTAAAAGATGCAAATGGACATTACATTGCTTGAATCACCACA
>NC_026159.1:2136636-2139033 GCF_000512975.1 Sesamum indicum | reverse complement strand
GGGGGGGGGGGGGGGGGGGGGGAGAAGGTACATCTTTCTAGAAGCACGAGTTTTTTTTGTAAATTTTCTTCCTTCACGCAGTTTATCAAAAAGAAAAAGAAGAAAAATTGATTTTGGCAAGTGATAAATTGCAACTAGTCCAATAAATTTGGAAGGATACTACGAGACATCTGAACAAATATCTGTTGGAGAAAAACTTAAAACTCATGTGATATATATTTCCGTGGAACTGGAATCCGGTGGCTGTCTAGCCGACTCGACCAACCTACTACGCAAATATCTGTCAAAATAATTAAGAAAGAGAGCGAGAGAAAATAAAAATAAAAATAAAATTAAAATCAATAAGATAAAGTAGAATGCAGATATAACTGGCAATGGCTCAATGAACCAGTGTCCGATTTTAACGAAACCTCTCCCTCGGTTTTGTCCTCCATGGTGGTAGGATTTTATGTTGAAGTTTGAAATGGCAACGGCTAAAACCTCTGGGTTCTCCCTCTCCACGGATGCAGTGGCTGGTACTCCGTCTTTGGCCGCTTTCATAGAAAGGACTGATTATAATCGCGTGGGTAATGCAAAACACTGGCCGCCCTTATCCTTATCCTCGGTAAGATTTGGCTTAAGAATTAAAGTGAGAGAGGTTTTATCGTCCTCACCGTGGTCCCCTCCCGTCACCCTGCCCGACATCAATGGTAACGGCATTTCAGTTCCCTCCAAAATTCGGACTCAGACTGACTCCGAGCAGCGTGATTCCATATCGCTGCTTAACGAGAGGATTCGGCGTGAGCACTGCAATAGAGAATCTCAGTCCACCAGGCCGACCATGGACTCGGAAGAGGCCGACATGTATATTCGACTGGTGAAGGAGCAGCAGCAGAGGGGTCTGCAGAAACTGAAGGGGGACAGAAGAGGCGGCGCTTCAGGTGCCTTCAGTTATATGGTGGACCCTTATACCCTCCGTTCTGGCGACTATGTTGTGCACAAAAAAGTTGGCGTTGGACGATTTGTCGGTGTCAAATTTGATGTTTCTAAAGCTTCCTCCGAGCCTATTGAGTATGTTTTCATAGAGTACGCCGATGGAATGGCAAAACTACCTGTTAAGCAGGCATCGCGTATGCTCTACCGCTATAATCTGTAGGTTCCTTTTTTTTTTTAAATTATTATTTGCACGTTTTACTGAACTCATAACTTGTTAATGCTCACTAAAATTGTGTGTTGTTATACTTGAAACGCGGTGCAATAGTTCAACATTGTACAAGGATTACAGAATTACAACTCAAGTACTCTATTTATTCATGCCCCAGCTTTGTCGTTTTCAAGTTATGCTGCTATTGTCTAATTTATTAGAAGTACCTACAAAATTAGTAAGACATTTGTTCTTTGAGTTACTTGACGTTTTTCTAAATGTTATGTGTCACATGATTGGGCTGTGGATTTCTAAATGTCATGTGTCGCATGATAGGTCCTTGAAACATGTTCCTCGATTACTTAAGATTGTTGGAAGAAAAATTGGCTTTTATCGTACTTTACAAAAACTCTACACTTTTTGTATTTACAGGCTGCAGAATTAGGTTATGATTTATTGCCATGACCAATTACCATAATCAACTACAAGGAAATTACATAAAGCAATGTAGACACTACTAACTTTCTGTTTTCTGCACAGTCCAAATGAAACCAAAAAGCCACGAACTCTAAGCAAATTGAGTGATACTAGTGCATGGGAGAGGAGAAGGATAAAGGGTAAAGTTGCTGTTCAGAAAATGGTTGTTGACCTCATGGAGTTGTATCTCCATAGACTCAAACAGAGACGGCTCCCCTACCCAAAGAGTCCTGCCATGGCTGACTTCGCAGCTCAATTTCCATACGAGCCAACTCCTGATCAAAAACAGGTAAGAAGGATGTATTTCTGTTTGTTACTTTCAGAAATTATTAAATTGTTGGAAGTTGGAACTTTTCTACCCAAGATAAATCTTAGTCCACCAGTGACACTTAATATACTTCCATGTGCACATGTCAGATATATGCCAGAATTTTTTTGCATAATAGTGAAGTCTTTCTCAGTTTTTCATTTGGAAGATTGTTGTGCATTTGAAGTATCTCCTCATGTTGCATCTGTTTTTCAACTAAATTGAAATAGTGTTCATATTTCCACATGTAGCTGGAATGGTTGATGCTCATTTCTCTCACAATTTAGATTCTCACCTTAGGCGTTCATGGATGTGGAAAGAGATTTGACAGAGAGGGAAAACCCAATGGACCGTTTGATTTGCGGGGATGTAGGTTTTGGTAAAACTGAAGTTGCACTGCGTGCTATATTTTGTGTGGTCTCAGCTGGCAAGCAGGCTATGGTTTTAGCCCCGACAATAGTGCTGGCGAAACAACATTTTGATGTTATGT
>NC_026159.1:2123520-2136626 GCF_000512975.1 Sesamum indicum | reverse complement strand
TATCATAATATCAAGGTCGGACTTCTAAGTAGGTTTCAGGTACGAGAGATCTATGTCAATTTTCTGATTCTCAATTTACTACAGGCATATGCCCGTTGATGTCTCCCAGATTGCCATCCATGTGATTTCTTCTAAAATTTTCCCCATGCAAGTTCATTTGTATCAACCAGTTCGCATAAACTAGTGCTTACATAACTTCTATCCTTTCATTTTAAGATAAAATATTTACCCAATTTTAACTGTCAATTTCCCCTGCTTCCTTGTTCAAAATGGAAACTTCATACATCCAGAAGGTAACTGTGAGTTCGATTAGCTTGTTTTTTCAGTTTCGTTTGACTAAAAGGTAGACTACTTATCATGATAGCATCATTAATATAATCAAACAATTGGAGTTGTTCTAGATAACTTGTATGTAGTATTTTCCCAAATACAGGACTTTAGCCTCTTAATAGATATAAAAAAAAAATTTAGGGGTGGGGATTAGGGTTTAGAGATTAGTACTCTGGTTTAGGTTTAGGATTTAAGATTTTTAGTTAGTATTTAGGGTCTAGGTGTTTCATTTTAAAGGGTCCAGGGTTCACTGCTTGAGGTTGGGATTTAAGGTTTGGGGTTTTGTCTTTAAGGCTTGGGGTTTAGTTGTTCCAGATCCTATTCAGATTTTATGGTTGGCTCTTTTGTAGGGTTCAGGGTTTGAAATTCTTTGTTTTGTGCCACATGTTAGGTCTGGGGCTAGGGCATGATGCTTGGGCATTTTAGGGGCTTGAGGTTAAGGTTTCATTTTTTTTTTGTGTGTGTTTACAACTGAGTTTAAATTTGCACAAGAGAAACGTAAATAAGGAATACTTCCTCCCTTACAATTTATGGATCTAAACGATGGAAATAACCAATCTAATCTAAGAATAGATGTTAAATGTCTACAGGGCTGACGACCAGACCACTAGAAAAGTTTTGATAAGCAATTATCAAAGAAGTGGATGTTGCCTTCTCTCAGAATATGCTGCCATTGGACCTCTACAATCTTGCTGCAATTGATAATTATTTGTTAAAGTTGTTGTGTAATCCTATTGCAATGTCCTAGCTGCCTTGTTTAAGACGTATGGTTTGGGGCACACAGTTCGTGTTTTAGGATCCTGTGTTGGCCTTCTGGCTTGGGCTTTGGATTCAAGTTTGAGTGTGGATTTTGTTTGAGGCTTGGGGTCTAGGGATTTGGGTTTGCTTGGATCTCAACATTTATTAATATTTTTATACCCTTACATATACTGATTGGTTCCTGAAATTGTAGCAAATTTATGCTTAAAACTTCTCATATTAGGCTAGCAGCTCATTGCTAACAAGGTCATATTTGTCCCTAAATGTTTGTCTTACAATTTATTTTACTGCTTTATTTTCTGGAATGCATAATAGTGTATCCTGTTACTTCCTCTGCTCTTTGATAAGATATGATATAGAATACTCTAACTTCTTATTGCTGTGGGTCCATCTGGTTGAATCATGAAGACCAAGTCAGAGAAAGAGACACATCTACAGATGATTAAACATGGTGATTTGAACATTATAGTTGGGACTCACTCATTACTGGGGGACCGTGTTGTATATAATAACCTTGGCCTTCTTGTTGTTGATGAGGAACAGGTTTCGCCTCTTTCTTCTCTTTTATAGATAGCAGACAATTTCATGTTGTCACCTTCATCATTGTGCATTTATCTGTTCATCTTAAATTACTTATTGAGGCCTAAAAGAAGAAATATTTACTGCTAATTTTTTGGTGATGTGGATCTCCCATTTATGTGATAGCAAAGATGTCTCTTTATTTACCTTCTTCTTGCATATTGCAAATTTCAATCTCAATCAAAACTGGGGCAAATTAACATTTTATAATTTTTTGTTAAAATCATCATTTTCCAGGATATTTGATCTTCTTGAAATTTGAAATGCTTTATAAAACTGAAGTTCTAATTTGATTTGTCAAATTACCACCTCGCTCATTTAATTTTAAAGCTTCTTGTATTAAGTATTAAGTCTATTCTCAAACATTTAGCAGGTAATATGCATTGAGGATTATTGTAACAATGGAATAGTTAGAGAGATTAAGTAGTGAGTGTTTCTCTTATTCTCTAACAGTGCAAGTTTTTAAATGAGATAGTTATAATATGGTATCAGATGTTAAATGAGGTGGTTATTCAACATGGTATCAAACTTAAACCAAACAGAAGATCCTAAGTTCAAATATCAAGTTCACCTATCTATGAAAAAGAATTCCACGTGCTTTCACAGAATATTATGTTTGGATTTGTTTTTAGAGTTGATTTAAAATAATCTAAAATAAGTGTTGTATGTTTGATGTTGTATTGTCAGATCATATCACTCATATATATTTATATATATGTGTGTGTATATATACATGTATTTATGCCAAAACAGATAAAAACGCCATGATATGGTGTTTTTGTATGAAAACAAACATTGAGTGTGTTTTAGTCCATTCTGGAGATAGCCAAAAAACAAAACCAAACAAAGCACCTTGTTTGGTTTTGTTTTCATTTCAATTTTCAGTATTTCCAAGTGAGTTTTCGTATTGAATTTTGTGTAAGAAATGAAAATATGTTTGGATTAGTATTTTTTGTGATAGGTTTTCTTACGAAAAAACATAATAGAATGAAATGTGTTTGAATTAGAATGTTTTGTAATAATTTTTGTACGAAAAGACGTGATAGAATGAAAGTACGTTTGGATTAGGATGTTTTGTGATAGCTTTTATATGAAAAAGCATGTTAGAATTAACGTGTTTGGATTAAGATGTCTGCGAAGTTTTTATTTTGAACGAAAAGACTAATATTATGGGATAGTTTTTGGTATGAGAAAACGTGATAGAATAGATTTTTTGGTATAGTGCTTTCACTAGAAATAGAACCATGTACTTTTGTCTCCTTCATATGAAGATGGAAATGTGTAACCTTGGATACAAGAACACAGTTTTAATGTGTTTTGCTGATCCATGCCCGTATCCACGAAAGAGTAACTGAGTTCAGCTATAAAATAACTATTGACAAGCGTCTTTCTCCTTTAACATAGTAAATTGGTTAAACTAGTGACTATACTCTCTAGTCTGCTACAAGAGTTCTGTAAGAGAACTTCAGTTTTTTTAATTTGGACATCTGTTTCTTCAAGCCATGAATCCAGCCAAATAGGGCAGACATCTATTACAAGAACAAACATGTAAGTGAAACTGAAAAGTGGGACACAAAGCATGGGGCTATAAGCATCCTGCCCACGCAAATTACCCCTAGTGCCATCAATTCGCAAGCGAACTACTGCACTCCTGCAATATTTAGCCCACGTCAACTAGTTTGGCAGAAAATAGTTAACTTTTAGCTTGTTAGCATCAACCTCTGGCAGGATTATCCGTGAAAGAGATTAAATTATAAATAAGCACTCGAGTAAAATCATCCTGATGATTGGAGTAGAACTATTCTAGTAGGAACTTAGGTTGCAAATCCAAGTTTGTCTATGCGAGCGGATCTAAATGTAATAGTGTGTATAATTTATTTCTTATGTGTAATACTAGTCGACAGGAACTCATCTTGATTTATGTTACATTCAAATTGATCCGGAACTGAAGCATAAAGGCATAGGGGTTTGGAAAACATCTAGACCTAAACCCTAAAACCATAACATACCAAGTGCTAGGAGTCAATCATTGACTTTTCTTCATGAATCATGCCAAAAGCCATAAGATACCAGTGGCCTTTGAGGTCAGATTGCTTGGTGGACGTCGGATGGTATTCTCAGCAGGGCTTTGAAGTAGTACTACCAATCTTTAAATTGCTCACTAGGTTTAAAAGAACATGGTGCATCTATGGGAGAGCTCCTGAAAGTAGGCAATGGCTTTCTCTTCTTTTCTGTGTTTCTCCAAAGCAACTTTTGAATCTATAGGATTTCTATGGTCTATGTTGTTCAAACTTCCAATGCTTGTATCCCATTTTGCTTTCCAGAGATTTGGAGTCAAACAGAAAGAGAAGATTGCTTCACTTAAAACTTCTGTCGATGTGCTCACTCTTTCAGCAACACCTATTCCAAGAACACTTTATTTAGCTTTGACTGGGTTCCGTGATGCCAGGTAATCTCCTTCATTATACACTACTTGATCTGCCTTGTGAAACCTGCAATATCCTGTGCCAGTGAATGTGGGGCCGAGATAAGTATAGTGAGATTGATTTTGGTTAAATGGAAGAGATAAAGTCCTGTTACGATGAAAATAATAGAAATCTTGATCAAATCTAGGAATTGTTTGGTTGCAGACTGCATTATTATGTTGATAAATATGGACCTATATTCTGATGGAGCATCCCTGCAACTCTGGCTTTTTGACATCCCAATTTTTCTTTGATGGCTAATGATACCTTTTTCATGATTTTACTTGGAAAATATTTATTTGTAATAACTTTTTGTACAAATGCAGTTTAATATCAACACCACCTCCGGAGAGGGTTCCAATAAGAACCCATCTTTCAGCATACACGAAAGAGAAAGTTCTATCTGCAATCAGGCATGAGTTAGACCGTGATGGCCAAATTTTCTATGTTTTGCCTCGTATCAAGGGTAATTCCAATACAGATGTTTCAATTGTCTACTTATACGCATGTCTGCATATATCAGAATTGGCAGAATCATAAGATTTACATTCCGCAGGGCTTGAAGAGGTTATGGAATTTTTGGCACAATCATTTCCAAATGTTGGAATTGCTATAGCTCATGGAAAGGTGATCTTTCTTTACATTGTGAATTTGATAAATATAATTCAAATTTGGGAGAGATGAATGGAGGAAAGGTTGTCCGAAGTACATTGTCCTTGCAGGGGTTTCTCATTTCTTAAATATAATCCAAATTTGGGAGAGATGAATGGAGGAAAGGTTGTCCGAAGTACATTGTCCTTGCAGGGGTTTCTCATTTCTACCATTCAAATGGAAGAGGTTTTTCTGATCATCAAGTATTTATCCATAAATTTACTGATAAAAATGTATATGAATGACTACGAAGTTCCACCATCCATATAGAATAGGGATGGCAACAAGTCAAGTTTGGAGTAGGTTGTCAAAATACATGATCCGACCTAGAGCACAGCCAGGACACAAACCCGAACCTTATGCTTGAACCTCTTTCACCTTCACTATAATTTTAAATTTTAAAACATTAAAAAAATAAACTTTCAAATATAAATTTAGAAAATAACATCCTCATGGCTTTGTAAATGTGAGAAGCTTATATCTCTAACAAATAACCTTTTTTTACTAATTATATGTGCATGTTTTATCTTTTACATTTTACAAACATAGTTGCTACTTTCATATATATTAAAGTGTCAACTAGATTTATTATGTTACATTATTACTTTGGTTCAAAGAGTATTATATTTATGTGTACATGTGAGTGTATAATGTATATATAGTACATTTAGTTGTATATATTTATTGATATTAAATATGAATAATAAATGTAAAAGATACATAAACAAAAATTGGCTTGGGTTATGGTTGGGCCCAATCCGAGAACTAAAACTCAATATCTGCCTTGAGCCCCACTCATAGTTTCATAACCTGGGATTTGAAGCTGATCCAGGTTAAACCCAACCCAATTGCAATTCCTAGTTTAAACTTGAATGATAACAGAAAAAAAGTGTCATTTTTAACTCATAACTAGGACATGATATTATATGATATAAAAGCTTTTTCCATCAGTTTTACTCACTGATACACCAAAATCCAAACAATAATATTACACTGGTTGCTTTTCAGTAAAAGTAATCTGGCCAGTTTCATTTCATGTCAGACAACCATGTTTCTTGTAACAAAGTGGTTGTTCTAAGATTTATTAGTAAGTACTTTGTATTAAGCCATAAGTACTATATATACTAGCAACATTAGCATAGTTACCAAATTTGTTGTTAAGTTTCCTTGCAAGTCATCTGGCCATAAAAATGTCTCCACGGTTGGGGAAAGGTAATGCTTGGTGGACCTTTTCCTTCTATGGAGATGATTGAAGCTTTGTTGTATATGTCCATCCTCTACCCAGTTTTCATTAGTGAACTCTGTAATATCAAATTTAATTGGTGCCACCTCCTTTGATGCTAAACTTTATTCTTTCTGTCAACAGTAATCATTAATAAATTAGAATCGTAAGGCAGAAGGAATTGTCATAGTGAAGCCAGAAACGTCAACATTTTTACACAAACCACCACTGCATTTTGTAAAATTACACACACCAAAAAACGTGAACATCATTACACAAACTATACCCCTCCTTTTTTGCTTTTTTGATGAAAGGGTGGTTTTTGTGATTATGCAAAAGGCAGAGGTGTTTTGTAATTATCCCTAAAGTTAATAGTCTGATGCTTTCTACAAGTGGCATTCTATTCTCACTGTTTCATTTGCAGATCCAAGTTGCTTCTTGTTTCCATATTCTTTATGTTTTCAGAGGCCTTTAAGATGTTACACTTTAGTGTAGTGGTGAAGTAGCTTTAACGTCCACAGTTCTGCACTTGTATTGATAAAAGTGTTGTTCTACAACTGCAACTGTAAGTCAACCTTTCTTTTGCAGCAATACTCAAGACAGCTCGAGGAAACCATGGAAAAATTTGCGCAGGGACATATTAAGATTTTAATATGCACAAATATAGTTGAAAGTGGACTTGACATTCAGAACGCAAACACCATTGTAATTCAAGACGTTCAGCAATTTGGCCTTGCACAGTTGTATCAGGTTTTGCTGTCTGCTCCATATTTTCTCTAGTCTTTATTGAAACTTCCCAAGTAGATAGAACTGGCGATAAAATTATCCTCAGTTAAAATTTAAGGTTGCCACTGGAGAGTATTCTTCTTCATCCGCTTGCCACTGAGATTAGTAATTCATATTCTGCTATAGTTCCCTTAATCAAGAGCTACTTAATGCCAGTTCAGTAGTTCTTCTTGTTTCTTCCTGGTGTCAGAATTTTTTTTTGGGAGAAGTTTCTTGTCTTCCTCACTTTAGACTAAGAGCTCTTGACATTCTGAAGCTGAATATTTCTATCAGCAAAGCAGGATAAACATTGAACCAAAAGATGTACAACCAGTATACAGTGAAAATATATCTAGTTTAACTCCGGAAGGCTGAAAATTTGTAGGCTACTTTTTTGATACCCTATCATTTGTAACATGATGATTGGATATTGCTTAAGATTTGCGTCTTTATTGTCCAGTTGCGTGGAAGGGTGGGCCGAGCAGATAAGGAGGCTCATGCGTACTTATTTTACCCGGATAAGTCATTGCTTTCTGATCAGGCACTTGTATGGTCCGCTTCGATTATTCTTGTATCAGTTGTAACAATTTACTGAAATCAACAAATACTGTTATGCAATCTTTTGCTGCTTCCTACATATTCGTAGATTTTCTTTCCCGTATTTCACTTTTTCATTGATTTCTGGTGTATTTCTTGTTTGTTTAAATTCATAATAGCACTTGCACTTTGGCTTTTCAGGAGAGGCTTGCTGCTCTAGAAGAATGTCGAGGTCTTGGCCAAGGTTTTCAACTTGCAGAAAGAGACATGGCTATTAGAGGCTTTGGTAACATTTTTGGTGAGCAACAAACGGGGGATGTTGGAAACGTTGGGATTGATCTTTTCTTTGAAATGCTTTTCGAAAGTCTTTCCAAGGTATGTAGATCCAGTTATATTGTTATGCATAAATTCCAAAATGTAGGTCTTCTTGCTTGTTGCAAACAAGACGAACCATTCTTGTATATTATACTTTACTAGTAGCCCATTCATATTTACATTTTTAACCCTATAGAATATATATATATATATATATATATATATATGAAAGGCGTGCAATTAGGTCCTAGGAATCGGCCGTAAATGCAAAATCTTCCGTTACTCCTAAAAATCCTCTAACAAATATCACCGGTTTCTCCAAATAATCTCCTACTGATTGCTGGTTAACAGTTCTTAATTCTGACAAACCAGTCTCTAAATTGTTTTTTACGAAGTACTTCAGATTATGACAATTTAGATGAACTGCCTAGAAATATTTCTCCAATGGACAGTAAACTTTTTCTTTTTTCAATTTCCAGGTAGATGAACATCGCATAGTATCTGTTCCTTACCAGTCAGTGCAGGTATTGCTTACTTGCATCATGACCTCACCCAAAAAAGTTATGTTTTATGTTACAATTAAAAGCTGCCTTTTATGCTATAAAACTGTGTGATCTCTTTGGTGATATCAATGTGTATTCTTGTTTAAATGTTCCTATTGGTATTTCTAAAACTCTTCAATTTATTAGGCATTACCATTTAGTATTATGGTATTGGGACCAAAAAATGATACTCTATGTTAGGTGCAAAAAAGTGTTGGGTTCGGAAATAAGTGCGTTCTAATGTGTTTTGAAGGGTTTGAGAAAGGACTACTATATGTTAATACTTCATCCGCTGCAAGTCTCATTGTTACAGCAATTTAGAATTGGATGACCCGAATTTACTGCAGCATAATAATTATCGTGTCTCATCTGTTATTGTACCATCAAAAGCCTTCTTCCGGAGAAATTTTGAGGAACCCAGGACACAACTCTAATGCTAGTTAATGTGGCATGCCAAGTCTGTGGCTTATATTCGATTGAGCTGACTAGGGATATCTTTTTCGTATCTAGAAAAGTGGAGCCTTGAAATGTGCAAAAACAACTATATGATCGTCCAAATAAAATTTATTTTTGCAGCTAAGCATGAAACTAACCAACTGATTTGGAGTTCTTCAGTTTAGTTGGCCTTGTTGAAATATGGAGTTGTACTACCACGGTACCACCCATTCATCTTCTGTATTTCACTCATGGATAAACAAAGGTTATGATCCTATATTACATAGCTGGCAACTCGGAATATTTGAATTCTTTTTGCACTTTGCATTTCTCATTATATTTTCATTATTGATGATAGTATATAAGAATAACTTAAGCCCTCTTATATTTGTGCCTACACAGTTTAATATGAATTTGAACCCTCATCTCCCGTCTGAATACATAAATTATCTGGAGAATCCCTTGGAAACAATCAATGAAGCTGAGAACGCTGCTGAGAAAGACATCTGGAATCTAATTCAGTTTACTGAGAATCTGCGCCGCCAATATGGGAAAGAGCCTTACTCCATGGAAATTCTGTTGAAGAAACTATATATCAGGAGAATGGCTGCAGATTTGGGAATTACAAAAATATATACTTCAGGTAAAATAGTTGTCATGAAAACAAAAATGAGTAAAAAGGTTTTCAAGCTGATGATTGATTCGATGGCATCTGAAATACACCGAACTTCTCTTGTTTTCGAGGATGGATTAATCAAGGTATGTTAAGACTTTCTTTCTGAATTTAGTTATAGAGGAATGAAAAATAAGTGAAGAAGAGTTGAGTACTTAAGTAGTTGGTCTTCTTTATGTTGCCATTGCGTAAGTCTTTTAGTTTGGAGTGCATCAGCGAAGGTGAAATATATAGCCTACTTGTACTATCTGTTAGGTGAGTTAATTTGTCTAGGATCACACTGAGGAATTATGTCCACTCATCTATGTTGACGTGGTGGATGTGCTCCTTACATGGGTAGTTAGTGTGAATGTTTATAACATTACTTGTCATGCCACCTATCTATCAATTTTCTTCCCATATTTCACATATTTGATTTCTATTGATTTAGGCTGAACTGCTTTTGGAGCTACCAAGAGAACAGTTGCTCAACTGGATCTTCCAATGTATAGCTGAACTCTATGCGTCACTGCCGGCCTTAATAAAATATTAGTTTGCAGTACGGCATAGTAATTACCCATCTTGCGAGCGCCTTACATTCTGCGATGTACTTCTATTTGGTGGATCCTAAATTAAAATTAAAGCCCAAAAGCTCTTACCAAACTGAAGGAGATCATAGAAAAATGGAAACCAAAGGTTGAATGCTACAGTGAATCTTGAACTTGTTTCAAGGTATGGTGCATTACTAAAACTCGGAGAAAAGCATTCTTAGTTGGTGATTCTGATCTATGTCTTGCGCCTTTTTCTCTTTCAGGATTTTGTTGAATGTCTTGGTCTCGTGAAGCATATTGTCTTCAAAGATTCGAGCCCGAAGATTATATTACTGTCCCTACACATCTTTGAATCATTACCGTCAAAGACAGAGCAGTTTATTAGTTCTTGAGGCTTAACTTGGTCATTTTAGGCTTGAGCAGTGAAGTATCTATTCCTGCTCCCGTGATGGATGACTTCTTGAAATTTATATGGTTAATCATGTGAAATGGATTCCTCATGGAGGGAGCCTTGCTTCACTGGTGAACTCAACTGTTCGCTAACCTCACTGTACACTAATGAAACAACTAACATTAGTTTGCGGTCTGCAAATATACTGAGCAGTTTATCTCGTGGGTCGCTAACAGATGAGTCTACCAGCAGTCTGACTAACGTGTATTTTAAGTCGAAGTGCTAATACTATTAGGTGCAAGAATGGTAAAATGATGTTGTAGCCCTTCATACAATTATGATAAACATCCTGATGATGTTGACATCCAATTTACTCGCACCAAACCAACTTTCCTATTAATTCAAATATGATCAAGGGGAGTCGCGTGCTGCGTATAGTTACCAACTACTTTTACTGTACGATTGGCATAATGATTGATCATTTCAGGATTGGACAATTCAGGTGGAATTAAGTTTTGGAGGTGATTTGGCTTTAAAAAGAGTCAAATCACACCACTTATACGACAGACTTTTTGATCATTTGTCTTCTGGCTTTTTTTATTTTTATATGTTATGAATTTTTTATTAGGGTTAGCAGTAAACACTTTCCAACGTATGAAAAGTTTGTACTCTGCCCCCAATTATTTTTCTTTTACAACGATCATCCAATCTTTAATTTTTGTAACATTTTGTATTCTCTTTTTTCACTTTTTTAGAAATAATGAGAATATTCTAGGGGCGTGAAGACAAGCTCTAGGTAGACTTATGGCCGGGTGAATTTATTATAAAAACAAAAAACACTAAAATTAGAAGAAGAATAGAAATGAAAAAAACAAAAATCAATGTTATGTTCTTCATACCTCCACTATTGCAACACCTTCATCCGCCATTGCAATGACCCTAAGTTACTGCACAACCACCTTCGCCTGTGAAGACATGCTCCACCCACCTACCCCCTTATAGCCGCTATTGATCCCTTTGCTCTTCATAGAATGCCGTCATCTCCTTCAATACCTGCCGTTGCCATTGACCTCTTTGCTCCCTAAGATGGCCGTCCACCACCTTCGCACCCTCTGCAGCAGCTGCCCACAACTCTTTTGAATTATTTTGTTTTTAAATTTAGGGTATGAAATTACAGTTTTACCCACCTTAGTTTCACTAAAAGCACGTCCTTCACGCTGTCGGAATATTTCTGTTTGATTTCTCAAGTGCTACAAAATTAAACTGAATGTATAAAAAAAATGATTGAGAGCAAAGTGTAAAACTCCTACATTCGAACATGTCTACAATTATCCCTTTTGATTATGAAATTCTCTGCCATGAGGCTATAAACCGACATAGGACATGCAAAAAAAATGCAGCGGGTAATAGAGATGGTGAAGGAGACCTCTGCAAATCTGAAATCACTCGTTGAACCAACTACAATATCCATTAATGCTGTTTACTTTGGCCTTCAATAATTATGCTTCCCTACATTCCCACTTTCCCCTTGACATATAATTTCAACATTATCTAAGTCTAGTCTTTTGCCCGGCTTCTTGTTTCTCATTTCAAATTTCTCTTTCCTAAAATGTTATCCATCAGCTGCATCACACTGAAAATTCAAGCCATTACTTTTCTTTTCTTTCTTCATTTTGTTTTTTACACTTTCGTATTGATCAATTCACACAGCAAATTAGTATTTCGTTCAAATATAATTGGCACCAGAGAGTAGTAGCTTGAATAACAGATATGAAATCTGGAAAATTAGGTTTAACATTTAATTTCAAATTGTTTTTAGTAACTGGATCTGTAAGATCCTTTCTACCGACAGTTGGCCAAACAGAGGACGAACGGTCGATAAAGTGTCACGTTTGCGTTTTGGTGCGAGAAATTGACTCACGTTTTCTTCTATCTTTTCTTTTAGCTTTTCTATTTCTCAAAAATTGAAAAGAGAATATATATTAATAGATATATATATAGGGAGAAATATAGCTATGATTGAATTATATCAATAAAGTTAGTCTGAATTCGAAAATATCAAATCATACAAACACGATTCCTGTTTAATCAATTAAATTTTGTTTAAATTCAATCATATCAATAATAAAATCACGTTTAAATATAATTCAAACAAATTTCAATAATAATTTGTTTAACTAGAGTTGAAAAATTGTTTACCGCTGCATCGGAAGCTTCCTCAATGACTCCACAGCAGCAGGAAGGCCTGCTCGGAGTCCACGTTCGTATCAGTCGCTCCGAATTTTTCAAAGCACACCACATTTGTCTTTGCTTATTCCCCTCTCTTTCTCTATGTGGAAAAAAATTCACTACTATTTTCCAGAGCTCCAACATTATCGAACTATTTTTTAAAATTGCTGAATTTCTTCTCCTCCTCCGTCTTGGTTTTTCTCCCTGGGTCGTACTATAATAACTTCATCTAAATTTATTATTAGTAGCTTCATTGATCCAAATATTTTTTACCATAACGTATTCTTCGAATCTGTTGTCGCTGGCCGACGCGGTATGGTTTCTTTGCTGCCTTTTGCTTTGTTGATTGATCATTATTGTTAATTTGCTTTGATGTAGGTAGCTTCATTCTACTAATTCGATTTGATCAATTTTTGACATTCGGGTTTGTGCAAATGATGCTGGGAATTGCCAGATTACAAGCTTTCTTTCCTACTTTGTATAATATTTGAATCACCATTTGGGTTAGATCTGAAGAAGAAGAACATCATCTTGCTTCAGAACCAGCTGCTGCTTCTGCATCTCCAAGTCCTCCTTCCGAATCCTGATTTGTCTTCAATTTGACTGCGCCAAGGTTAAGGTTTGCTAATTAGTACTCACTCTTCCCCGTTGTGATCCTTCCGTTTTCAACATAAAGTGGCGTC